>NW_004444100.1:4037755-4110971 GCF_000243295.1 Trichechus manatus latirostris | reverse complement strand
CAGACCTTATTGCTTGAAGAATATTGCCATTGTACTAAAGAATTCTTATGTAGTTTAATTTATACCAAAATGAGCTATGAGCTGTGTCAATGAGTATGAGTTTTCTGAATTGGGGAAATTATTGGGATTTTGTTTTTCAGCCAGGTAAAAATCCATCCCCAACTCCCAAACCTTATATATAAGTTCTAAGACTACTTAGCTCAGAGAGAGGGTTCACTTTCTTCTCCTGCTATATGTATTTTTCTCTCTCGTTTCTGACACATTAAAACAATGTGTTTCAGAATGAGAAATTTAACAGAAACATGAAAGATACATGCATTCCTCTTCCCTTCTTGATTCCCAATTGCCACCACAAAGCATTTCATAAAAGTATTTATCCACGAATGAGATTTTCCCTCTTTTTCTTTTTTCTTTTATAATCAGGAAAATCTGTAGTTTATTTGTTCCAAGGAGAAAACAGCACGATTAGAATGTTTACCCCAAAGAATGCTAATTATGTTCCAGAAGCTCAATTCAGAAGCTGTTATTAGGATTTATGTACAAGTACAATGTAGAAGGAATTTGAGTGGCCTCAAATTCAGTGCTGTGGCAAGAGCAAAAAAATAAATAACTTCAGCCAAATGTGTGCTGGAAATATAAAGCATTGTGGCACAGTGGTTAAGAGCTATGGCTGCTAACCAAAAGGTCGGCAGTGCGAATCCACTAGCCACTGCTTGGAAACTCTACAGGGGCTGTTCTGCTCTGTCCTCTAGGGTTGTTATAAGTCTGAATCGACTCGACTGGCAATGAGTTTTCATCACTGGGTTTCCTGGGTAGTCACTGAGCCACAACAACAAGCAGGAAGGAACCCAGCGATGTGAATGAAAGTGGTGGTGTAGAAGCAGCTGGAGATCTTTCTAGTTCTGCAGCAGGTTGCTGAGTGAAGATTTTGCCTAGACAATACCTTGGAATACAAAGGATGATCTTTATTTCAGGGTCAGTGAAGAAGGCTTGAAGGTAGGGAGATTATGCCCTGTTACACAGGTTGCGCTTTGAGTGGGGAATAAAAGAAAGAAAAAGGTGGAGGAGGAGGAGGAAAGGAAGAGAAAACGAAAGAAGAAGGGAAGGGAGAGAAGGAAGGAGGGAGGGAGTTCTTAGGGCAATGAGAAGCCACTATGAGCACATAAGAAGATGGTGGGGAGTGTCCAGGAGCCTGAGATGGTGTCCTGAGACTCCTAGAATCCTATAGCTTCTTGCCTTGCTCACCACTCACCCAGACTAGCACACAAACATTCTCTTGTTTTCTGATGCAAACATTCTTTGCAAATATTTTTATCAGGTAGTTGATTTAGAAGACTTTAAAGTCAAAGTTTCCAGATAACTCGGTTTCAATTATATCCTGAACTCTGTAAATCTCACCTGGGCTTGTTTCTTATGTTGACCAGTTTTTGAGTTTCATCTTTCAGGTAAAGAGATTATCCCTAGATGCAATTTGAAGGGCTTTGAAATTGCAGCCTTCTCATTGCCTTGACACAGTAAATAAATTTTGTTGCATTTAGTGTAAATAGTTGTTGAACACTTTTTCAGTAGACAGGTTGTTGTAATTTTGTATTTATGTCCCAGCAGGATGTCCTAGAAGGTGGGAAATCCCAGCCCACAGAGCCATGGCCCTCCTTGAGAAACACAGGGAAAACTTCCTTAGCATTAGTGCAAAGACATAGACTATTGTTTAAAGCACCCCATGTTCAATATCACAAAGGCTATTCTGCCTATTAGAATTTCCCATTTAATTTTATTCTAACAACTACCTTATAAGGTAGTTGGACAATTACTATTTCTCCCACTTCACAGAGATGAAAGAGGATCAGTGAAGTCAAATGACTTACCTAAGGCCAGAAAGCTGGTGGGAGAGTTAACCCTGGAATCTGGGATTCCTGACTCTCAGCACAGCATCCATCTCTCTTATTACCTCCATCCAGGAGTTTACCTGGGCTACTAAAGGCTACTGTGTGGACTAACCATGGGGGTAAGATGGAGGTATCCAACAATGAGAATGCAGTCTGAAGGTAACTCTGGGAATCAATTATCAGATTCTTTCTAGGACTTATTGAAAATTTCCTATATTTAAAATTAAATAAGGACATAGTCTTCTTCTTATGCTTTACTACCATTTTGAATGCTACATTGAAAGCAAATTTCAAAGAAAATCTGCCACACATGCAAATATTTATTAGCAAGCAGATACACAAACAATTAAGCAACCTGATCTGTAAGTTCCATGAATTTCCTGCTTGCTGTCCTTTTAGGTTCTGAGAGTACCTTGTATAAGATGGCCACTCAGCTCAGTTTTTCCAGGACTTTCCTGTCCTAAGAACCCTCTCTGTCATGGGCATATCAGAATGGTTTGTCACCCTAATGGACCTTGCATGAAAGACTCATTTGAGGTTGATGTAATAATATTCTACAGCAGGATTCAGTTAACCTTCTAGATGAAGTTATGCAACAAAATCCTATAAGGGGCATCTTCTAACCATAGGACTGCTTAGATGGGCACAATTTGGAAGGATATTGGCTGCTGGGCTCCCTAGTGTATTCTACCCTTTTCATAAAGGGTGGGAGTAATAAGGAAATAGAAGTAGTTGGACCTTGCAGTAGCTGCCTCTGGGATGTAGGCTTCTGACTGTTGTTGTTGTTAGGTGCTGTCCAGTCAGTTCCAACTCATAACAACCCTATGTACAACAGAATGAAACACTGCCCAGTCCTGTGCCGTCCTCCCAATTGTTGTTATGCTTGAGCGCATTGTTGCAGCCACTGGGTCAATCTATCTTGCTGAGGATCTTCCTCTTTTTCAATGACCCTCTACTTTATCATTAATAATCAGAACGTGGAATGTACGAAGCATGAATCTAGGAAAATTGGAAATCATGAAAAATGAAATGGAACGCATAAGGACCAATATCCTAGGCATTAGTGCGCTGAAATGGATTGATAACAGCCATTTTGAATCAGACAATCATATGGTCTACTATGCTGGAAATGACAACTTGAAGAGGAATGGTGATGCATTCATTTTCTAAAAGAACATTTCAAGATTTATCCTGAAGTACAATGCTGTCATACATGTTATCAGGAGGGATCAGTCCCTGGAGAAGGACATCATGCTTGGTAAAGTAGATGGTCAGCAAGAAAGAGGAACACCCTCAACGAGATGGATTGGCACAGTGACTGCAACAATGGGCTCAAGCATAACAAGGATTGCGAGGATGGCACAGGACCTGGCAGTGTTTCATTGTGCTGTACATAGAATCGCTATGAGTCAGAACTGACTTGATGGCCCCTAACAACAACGATGACTTTACCAAGCATAATGTCCTTCTTCAGGGACTGGTCTCTCCTGATAACATGTCCACAATATGTGAAACGAAGTCTCACTATCCTCCCTTCTAAGGAGCATTGTGGCTGTACTTCTTCCAAGACAAAAATTTGTTCGTTTTTCTGGAAGTCCATGGTATAGTCAATATTCTTTGCCAACACCATACTTCAAAGGCGTCAATTCTTCTTCAGTCTTCCTTATTCATTGCATATGAATTGCTTTTGCATGCATATGAGGTGATTGAAAATATCGTGGCTTGGGTCAGGTGCACCTTAGTCCTCAAGGTGACATCTTCACTTTTAAATACTTTAAAGAGGTTTTTTTGCAGCAGATTCACCCAATGCAATACATCATTTGATTTCTTGACTGCTGCTTCCATGGGCGTTGATTGTGGATCCAAGCAAAACAAAATCTTTGACAACTTCAATCTTTTCTCTGTTTATCATAATGTTGCTTATTGGTCCAGTCTCATGTGAGGATTTTTGTTGCCTTTATGTTGAGATGCAAGCCATACTGAAGGCTGTAGTCTTTTATCTTCATTAATAAGTGCTTCAAGTCCTCTTCACTTTCAGCAAGCAAAATTGTGTCATCTGCATATTGAAAGTTGTTAATGAGTCTTCTTCCAATCTTGATGTTGTGTTCTTCTTCATATAGTCCATCTTCTCAGATTATTTGCTCAGAATGCAGATTGAATAAGTATAGTGAAATGATACAACACTGACACACACCTTTCCTGACTTTAAACCACTCAGTATCCCTTTGTTCTGTTTGAAAGACTGTGCTTGGTCTGAATACAGTTTCCTCACGAGCACAATTAAATGTTCTGGAATTCCCATTTTTTGCAATGTTATCCATAATTTGTTATGATCCACACAGTCAAATGCTTTTGCATAGTCAATAAAACACAGGTAAACATCTTTCTGGTAGTCTCTCCTTTCAGCCAGGATCCATCTGACATCAGCAATGATATCCCTTTTTCCATGCCCTCCTCTGAATTCTGCTTGAATTTCTGGCAGTTCTCTGTTGATGTACTGATGGAACCACTTTTGAATGATCTTCAGCAAAATTTTGCTTGTGTGTGATATTAATGATATTGTTCAGTAGTTTCTGTATTCTGTTGGATCACTTTTCTTTGGAATGGGCACAAATATGGATCTCTAGTAGGTTGGCCAGATAGCTGTTTTCCAAATTTATTGGCATAGACAAGTGAGCACCTCCAGCCCTGTATCTGTTTGTTGAAACATTTCAGTTGGTATTCCATCAGTTCCTGGAGCCTTGTTTTTTTGCCAATGCCCTTAGTGTAGGTTGCACTTCTTCCTTCAGTACTACTGGTTCTTGATCGTATGCTACCTCCTGAAATGGCTGAACATCAGCCAATTCTTTTTGGTATAGTGACTCTGCTTATCCCTTCCATCTTCTTCTGATGTTCCTGTGTCATTTAATACTCCCCACCCACCCCGGAATCCTTCAATATTGCAACTTGAGGCTTGAAATTTTTTTTCAGTTCTTTCAGCTTGAGAAATGCTGAGCATGTTCTTCCCTTCTGGTTTTCTAATTTCAGGTCTTTATGAATTTCATTGTTATACTTTATTTTGTCTTCTCAAGCCCCCCGTTGAAATCTTCTGTTCGGCTCTTTTACTTCATCATTTCTTTCATTTGCCTTAGCTTCTCTAGTTCAAGAACAAGTTTCAGAGCCCCTTCTGACATACATTTTGGACTTTTCTTTCTTTCCTGTATTTTTAATCACCTTTTGCTTTCTTCATGTATGAAGATGATGTTATTCCACAACTTGTCTAATCTTCAGTCATTAGTGTTCAGTGCCTCAGATCTATTCTTGAGATGGTCTCTAAATTCAGGTGGGATATACTCAAGACTGTATTTTTGCTCTCGTGGACTTGCTCTAATTTTCTTCAGCTTCAACTTGAACTTGCATATGAGCAATTGATGATCTCTTCCACAGTCAAGCCCCAGCGTTGTTCTGACTGATGATACTGAGCTTCTCCATCCTCTCTTTCCACAGATGTAGTCAATTTGATTCCTATGTGTTCCATCTGGCGAGGTCCATGTGTATAGTCACTGTTTATGTTGTTGAAAAAAAGGTATTTACAATGAAGAAATCGTTGATCTTGAAAAATTCTATCATGTGATCTCTAGTGTCATTTCTATTATGAAGGTCATATTTTCTAATTACTGTTCCTTCTTCGCTTCCAACTTCTGTGTCCAACCACCTGCAATTATCAGTGCATCTTGATTGCACGTTTGATCAATTTCAGACTGTAAAAATCTTCAATTTTCTCATCTAATTTGAATAATAGTCATATTAACTGGTCTTACTTGTAGGCGTATGGATATTATCCTGTCAGTAATAGCATTGTACTTCAGTATAGATCTTGAATTGTTCTTTTTCACAATGAATGTGACACTATTCCTCTTCAGTTTGTCATTCCTGGCATAGTAGACCATATGATTGTCCCAGTTAAAATGGCCAATACCGGTCCATTTCAGCTCACTAATGCCAAGGATATCAATCTTTTTGCATTCCATGGCTTCTGATTAGAGCCTTTCAAATGCTAACCATCTGTGAAGTATGTATTTCTGACTAGGGCACTTCAAGTGTGAACTAAAAATCACTACAGTATAGGTTAAAACTAACATGTCTATATCAAATTATCCAGGCTAACCTATTCTCAAGTAAATTAGACAATGTAACAGAGTGTAGAATCAGGTTGGAAAGAAAATTAGTCTAGGCAAGATTAGTCTTGGAGGAGCCAAAACCACTGTTAAATGGGAGGGCCAGGAGTTCGGTTGTCATGGGAAGCAAACCGAGAAGCCAGGATCTGGTACATGGGAGAAAAAAGGAACATGAGAAGGAGAACTTCATCTAGAAGTTTAACTGAATCCTGCTGCTAGAATATTATCTCATCAACCTCAAATGAATGTTTCATGCAAGGTTAGTTAGGGTGACTAACCATCCTGATTTGATCATGACTGAGAGGGTTCTTAGGACATTTCAGCTGTAGTCAGGGCCTAAGAGCTTAGAGCTATTTTTTACTGGTCAGGGGATCTTGGTACTTTGCTCAAATGGACTTGCCAGAGAGATCAAGCACTGGCTGTCTACACCCTAACCATCCTCAAAGACCCAGTGTAAACGCCACATCCGTAGTTAAATTTATCTTCTTACAACGCCAACCACCACTCATAACTTGTTCTCCCCAAATTTTAAAGCAATTTTGCACAATTATAGCACATAATTACCTATCATATGGTCTTATTTTACATTTTATTTCCCCACATAAAATACAAACTCCAAGAGAAAATAAGCTATAATTTATAACCTTTCAATAGTGAATACAAAATAGTTAATCAATGAATATTTGATGATTGGTTAATTCATTCTTGTGATTCAAAATCATTTGACTTAACCTGACGTCTGCCATGTACTCATATATTAGTACACTTGTTAAAGCAATCAGTTATGTACTTGTTTCCTTGATTCTCAAATAGATGTAGTCAAATCTTAAAAATTTATTTTCTGCCTTCCTTGCAAATGACATGTTGTCTGAGAGCCTACTAACTGTCATTCTAGATTGGGTCTCTTAGTTAGTGATTTCTGCATAACCAATTACCTCAGAACATAGCAGTTTAAAGCAATAAATATTTATTTTCATACACAGTTTCTGAAGGACAGGAACTGAGAACAACTTAGCCCTGTGGTTCTGACTCAGAGGGTTGCTGCAGTCAAGCTGTGGCTGGGGCTGAAATGTCTGAATACTTGACCAGGGCTAAAGTATTCACTTTTGAGTTCACTCACACAGCTGTTGACAGGATGCTCCAGTTCCTTGCCACGTGGACATCTCCATAGTGAAACATGACCTGGCGACCAAGCAATCTGAGAAAGAAAGAGTACATGTAATCGCACACTGCATTTCATGAGACTGTGATTTCCACTTTCTTCTATCAATTAAAGATGAATCACTAAAGCCAGTCCAAACTCACGACACAAGAGTATGAATACTAGGAAGCATGGGGGTCATTTTGGAGGCTGGCTACGCAACATTCAAAGCAAAATTGAGGAATCCTTATTGTTTAGCTTTGCGTACTATTTACTTCTGTATTCATTTCTATTGCTGCAGTAACAAATTACCACAGATTTAGAGGTTTAAAACAACACAAATCTGTTAACTTACAGTTCCAGAGGTCCCAAATCAGTCTCATTGGGCTAAATTAAGGGGTAGGCAGGGCTTCTGGAGGCTCTAGAGGAGAATGTATTCCCTTGCCTTTTTCAGATTCTAAAGGCCAGCCGCATACCTTGGCTCGTGGCCACTTTCTCCATCTTCAAAGCAAGCGGGACAACAACATCAAATCTCTCTCTGACTCTGACCTTTTTGTCTCCCTCTTTCATTGATAAGGACCCTTCACTGTAAGGACTCAGCCAAATTATCCAGGTTAATATACTCATCTATAGATCCCCAATCACATCTAAATTCTCTTTTGCCGTATAAATGTAAAGTAACATATTCACACGTTCGAGGGATTAGGATATGAACATTTTGTGGGAGTGGGAGCATTATTCTTCCTACCACAACTTCTACCTGTGAACTTCAGGAAAGTAACTGTATGCTGAAATCTTAGTACAGAACTTTTATCACATATAATAATGGCAGGAGAAAATTGAGTTGTCAATAAAAAACTTTCAAACTTCGTAAGAGTTTCTGGAATAGGTGTCGTTATCCCCAATAGACAGGAGAGGAAATCAAGGCCCCAAATCAGTAACTGTAAGTGTTGGAGGCAGAATTTAAATCCATGTTTGTCTGATTTCAAAACCCACACATTTTTTACCACAAGTCATTTTGGTTTGCTTTGGAGAAGCATTATAAATTTGGTTTTATGAATTGCATTTTATTTAAGCTAATGATAATACTAACTTGCATTCTCTGAAAACACACTCATTGATTACTAGATGTTAATGTTGGAGCTAGAGGAATGTTGAAGTGGGTAAATATCCACTCTGATCTTTCTACAGGTAATAAATGAAAAATGAACTTTCACATCAAATTAGAGTTTAAGAAAATCTAGGGAAAAAAGTTCTGCAATCTACTACAGAAGTTTGGCTAAAATTTTGACAGAAGTTTGGCTAAAATTTTGACAGAAGTTTGGCTAAAATTTTGACCTGATCTAACCTAAATGCTTCCTGTTAAATTGTAAAGTTTTCTCATATAATCACTTTTTGTTTTTATTCCAACCATCTGCATTTTAAAGACATTTGTGCTTGTATTTCCCTAGATACTATTGTCTCCCTGCAAAATAGCCTTAAAGTAGAAATTCCCTTCTTGAGCTTGGCATCCTGACAGTCCTAACTGTACCATCTGCTTATTTTTTCCATTTCTGGAACACATTCTGGAAATGCTAGAGGTTAAACTTAGGCAATGTCTACCTGACATTACAACACAGGACCACGCAGTACATCTGCTTGTTTTGAATCATATAGACTCAACATTAGGATGACTAAAATCTTGAGAGCTGATTTAATTATCATTCTAAAGACCAAGCCTTGCTCTGTAAGTATGTTGAATAGTCTCATGTACAGAGAATAATTTAGTGATATTTTTGTTCTGATTCCAAAAGTATTGCATTTTCATACAGTTGTAGATATTTAGAAAATATAGAAAAGAAAAAGAAGGTAAAAATAATTTTTAACTGTTAGAGAACAACTAATGTCATCTTGATACATATCTGTCTAGTCTTTTATGAGTGTAAACATTTTTTTTTACAACATATGGAATCCACATACATAAGGTTTTGTAATGTTTTACTTCACTTATTTTTTGGACAGCTTTCCATGTCATGAAATGTGTTTATAGAGCATCATTTTTAATGTCTACTAAAAATTCCATTATATGGTAGATTTTACAGTTTTATGTATTATATTCCCAATATGTTCAATGATTTAAAGCAGCTAATTCTGAGGAGAAATAAATGTTGAAAAGTTAAATATCGTATTCTCTTTTCAAAACAACTCTCCAACTAATATTGTTGAGAGAGTTTGGTAAGTCCATTTGAGGGGTAGCTTCTTTCTTTATTAACTCTATATATAATTATAATACAGGATCTAATTTTTTTTATTTGGTCAAATTATGTATGTTCCATAGACCTTAAAACTTAAGCAACAGAAATATTTAAAGCAACCATAGAAATAAAAAAATCAGATGTCCTGTTAAAAAAATATAAACTGTTCTATTTCAGGACTTTTCATTGAGGAAGATGGAAAGTGCCATTCCTCTTTATATTGGAGCCCTGAAAATTTTCTTCTTTTTCTTTTAAATTTTACTGTGGTTTAGGTGAAAGTTTACAGTGCAAATTAGTTTCTCTTTCAAAAATGTATACACAAATTGTTTTGTGACAATGGTTGCAATCCCTGTGTTATGTCAGCACTCTCCCCCTTTCCCTTTCTACCCTGGGTTCCCTGAGTTCATTCGTGCAGTTTTCCTGTCCCTTCCTGTCTTTGCTTTTGGGCAGGTGCTGCCCATTTGGTCTAGTACGCTGTATTGAACTAAGAAGTATGTTCCTCACATGTGTTATTGTTTTACACACCTCTCTCATCTTTGGCTGAAAGGGGGACTTTGGGAGTGGCTTCAGTGATGAGTTAGCAGGGTGTTCGGGGGGGCTATAGTCTCAGGGTTCCTCCAATCTCTGTCAGACTAGTAAGTCTGGACATTTTTGTGAATTTGTATTTTGTTCTACATTTTTTCTCCCACTCTGTCTGAGATCCTCTATTGTGATCCCAGTCAGACATGTCAGTGATGGTAGCTGGGCACCATCTAGTTCTTATGGGCTCAGGCTGGGGGAGGCTTTGGCTCATGTGGTCCATTAGTCCCTTGGACTAATATTTTCCTAGTGTCTTTGATTTTCTTCATTCTTCTTTGCTCCGGACAGGATGAGACCAATATATGTGTCTTAGATGGCTGCTCTCCAGCTTTTAAGACCCCAGACATTACTCACCAAAGTAGGATGTAGAACATTTTCTTTATAAACTATGTTATGCCAATTGACCTAGATGTCCCTCAAGACAATGGTCCCCAGCCTTCAGCCCCAGCGACTCATCCCTCAAGGTATTTGGATGTGTCTATGAAGATGGAAGGAATATACAGAGTCACTATACCAAAAACAATTGGCTAACATTCAACCATTTCAGGAGGTAGCATATGATCAGGAACTGATGGTACCGAAGGAAGAGGTCAAAGCAGCACTGAAGTAATTGGTGAAAAACCAGCCTCTAGGAATTGATGGAATACCAACTGAGATGTTTCAACAAACTGATGCAGCGCTAAAAGTTCTCACTTGTCTATGCCAAGAAATTTGGAAGACAGCTACCTGGCCAGCTGATGGGAGAGATCCATATTTATGCCTATTCCAAAGAAGGGTGATCTAAGATGAGGCCAAGATGGCGGAGTAGTCAGACACTTCTGGTGGTCCCTCTTACAACAAAGACCCAAAAAAACAAGTGAATAGATTATATATGACAATCTAGGAGCCCTGAACATCAAAGGCAAAGTTGAGGAATCAGACTGAGTAGCAGGGGGATGGCTATAAAAAGAAATAAATAAAGGGCATCCAAATTGGTAGGGAAGAAGTCAAAATGTCTGTTTTTGCAGATTATGTGATCTTATACACAGAAAACCCAAAGAATCCACAAGAAAACTACTGGAACTAATAGAAGATTTCAGCAAAGTTTCAGGATACAAGATAAACATACAAAAATCAGTTGGATTCTTTATACCAACAAAGAGAGCCTTGAAGAGGAAATCGCCAAACAATACCATTTACAGTAGCCCCCAAGAAGATCAAATACTTAGGAATAAATCTAACCAGAGACATAAAAGACCTATATAATGAAAACTACAGGACACTACTGCAAGAAACCAAAAGAGACCTGCATAAGTGGAAAAACATACCTTGCTAGGAAGACTCAACATTGTAAAAATGTCAATTCTACCCAAAGCAATCTACAGATACAATGCAATCCTGATCCAAATTCCACTGGCATTTTTTAATAAGATGGAGAAACCACCAACTTCATATGGAGATGGAAGAGGCCCTGAATAAGTAAAGCATTACTCAAGAGAAACAAAGTGGGAGGCCTCACACTACCTGATTTTAGAACCTATCATACCGCCACAGTAGTCAGCCTGGTACTGGTACAACAAAAGATACATAGACCAATGGAACATAACTGAAAATCCAGACATAAATTCATCCACTTTTGAGCAGCTGATATTTGACAAAGGCCCAAAGTCTGTTAACTGGGGAAAAGGTAGTCTCTAACAAATGGTGCTGGCATAACTGGATCTCCATCTGCAAAAAGCTAAAACAAGACCCATACCTCACACCATGCACAAAAACTAACTCAAAATGGATCAAATACCTAAATATAAAATTGAAAACGATAAAGATCATGGAAGAAAAAATAGGGACAACGCTAGGAGCCCTAATACATGGCATAAACACAATACGAACCATAAGTAACAATGTACAAGCACCAGAAAAGAGACTAGATAAATGGGAGCTCCTAAAAATCAAACACTTTTGCTCATAAAAAGACTTCACCAAAAGAGTCAAAAGACAACCTACAAACTGGGAAAAAATTTTTGGCTACAACAAATCCGCTCAGCGTCTAATCTCTAAAATCTACAAGATACTGCAAAACCTCAACAACAAAAAGACAAATAACCCAATTAAAAAACGAGCAAAGGATATGAACAGGCACTTCACCAAAGAAGATATTCAGGCAGCTAACAGACACATGAAGAAATTCCCACTATCATTAGCCATTAGAGAAATACAGATCAAAACTGCAATGATGTCATGGATTGGATTGTGTCCCCCAAAAATGTCTTTCAGCTTGGCTGGGTCATGATTCCCAGTATTGTATGATTGTGTAATCTGATGTGATTTCCTGATGTGTTGTAAACTCTATCACTATGATGAGATTACATGTGATCTCCTTATGTGTTGTAAATTCTGTCACTGTGATGAGGTTATGCTGATGAGGTTTATAAGATTAGATAGTGTCTTAATCCAATCTCTTTTGAGATATAAAAGAGAGAAGCGAGCAGAGACACATGGGAACCTCATACCACCAAGAAACTGTGCTGGGAGCACAGCGCATCCTTTGTACCTGAGGTTCCTGTGCAGAAAAGCTCCCAGACCAAGGGAAGACTGATGCATCACAAGGACCTTCCTCCAGAGCCGAGAGAGAGAGAGGGCCTTCTGGAGCTGATGCCCTGAATTTGGACTAGTAGCCTACTGGACTGTGAGAGAATAAACTTCTCTTTGTTAAAACCACCCGCTTGTGATATTTCTGTTAGAGCAGCACTAGATGACTGAGACAAATGAGATATCATCACACCCCAACAAGGCTAGCATTAATCAAAAAAAACACAAAATAATAAATGTTGGAGAGGTTGTGGAGAGACTGGAACACTTATACACTGTTCGTGGGAATGTAAAATGGTACAACCACTTTGGAAATTGACTTGGTGCTTCCTTAAAAAGCTAGAAATAGAAGTACCATACAATTCAGTGATCCAGCTCCTTGGAATATATCCTAGAGAAATAAGATCCGTCACACGAATAGATATATGCACACCCATGTTCACTGCAGCACTGTTCGCAATAGCAAAAAGATGGAAACAACCTAGGTGCCTATCAGTGGATGCATGGATAAACAAATTATGGTATATTCACACAATGGAATACTACACAACAATAAAGAAGCCATGAAACATCGTATAACATGGAGGAATCTGGAGGGCATTGTGCTAAGTGAATTGAGTCAGTCACAGAAGGACAAATACTGTACAAGACCACTATTATAAGAACTCAAGAAAAGGTTTAAAGACAGAAGACAACATTCTTTGATGGTTATGAGGGTGGGGAGGGAGGGGGAGGATTATTTAGTAACTAGATAGTAGCTAAGAATTATCTCAGGTGAAGGGAAAGACAACACACACTACAGGGGAAGACAGCACAACTGGACTAAACCAAAGCTAAGAAGTTTCCTGAATACAATCAAACACTTCGAGGGGCAGAGTAGCAGGGGTAGGGGGATTGGGACCATGGTTTCAGGGGGCATCTAGGTCAATTGACATAACAAAGCTTATTAAGAAAATGTTCTACATCCTACTTTGGTGAGTGGCATCTGGGGTCTTAAAAGCTTGCAAGCAGCCATCTAAGATTCATCAATTGGTCCCAACCACCTGGAGTAAAGGAGAATGAAGAACATCAAAAACACAAGGAAAATATTAGTCAATAGGAATAATGGACCACATGAACCAGAGACTTCATCAGCCTGAGACCAGAAGAACTAGATGGTGCCTGGCTACTACCAATGACCGCCCTGACAGGGAACACAACAGAGAGTCCCTGATGGAGCAGGAAAAAAGTGGGGTGCAGAACTCAAATTCTAGTATAAAGACCAGACTTAATGGTCTGACTGAGAATGGAGGAACCCCAGAAAGCATGGTCCCTGGAGTCTCTATCAGCCCAGAACTAAAACAATTTCTGAGGCAAACTCTTCAGACAGGGATTGGACTGGACTGTGGGACATAAAGTGATACTCGTGAGGAGTGTGCCTCTTAGCTCAAGTAGATAACAAGAGACTAAACAGCTTCTGTCTGGAAGTGAGATGGGAAGCCAGAGAGGGCTAGGAGCTGGTTGAATGGACATGGGGAATCAGGGGTGGAAAGGAGGAGTGTGCTGTCACAGTTGGGGAGAGCAATTAGAGTCACATAACAATGTATGTATAAATTTTTGGATGGGAAAAAATAAAAAATAAAAAAAAGAAGTACACCCAGAATGGTCCTTAGAAGCAAGGATGGTGAGACTATGTCTCACATACTTTGGACATGTTATCAGGCGGTGTCATGGATTGAATTATGTCCCCCCAGAAAATGTGTGTATCATTTTGGCTGGACCATGATTTCTTGTACTGTATGATTTTCCTATATGTTGTAAATACTGCCTCTATGATGTTAATGAGGGAGGATGGGTGGCAGTTGTGTTAGTAAGGCAGCACTGGATCTACAAGACTGGAGTGTATCCTGAGGCAATCTCTTGAGATATAAAAGACAGAAATGAGCAGCGAGACAGGGGGACCTCATACCATCAAGAAAGCAGTGCCAGGAGCAGAGCTCGTCCTTCGGACCGGGGTTCTTGCGCTGAGAAGCTTCTAGTCCGGGGGAACACTGATGAGAAGGCCAAGAGGGAGAGAAAGTCTTCCCCCCGGAGCTGACACCCTGAATTTGGACTTTTAGCCTACTTTACTGTAAGGAAATAAACTCTTCGTTAAAACCATCCACTTGTGGTGTTTCTGTTATAGCAGTACTAGATGACTAAGACAGGAGGGTTCAGTCCCTGGAGAAGGACATCATGCTTGGTAAAGTAGAGGGTCACTAAAAAAGAGGAAGACCCTCAGCAAGATGGACTGACACGGTGGCTGCAACAATGGACTCAAGCATAACGAAGATTGTGAGGACGGCACAGGACTGGGCCGTGTTTCATTCTGTCGCTGTGAGTTGGAACTGACTTGAGAGCACCTAACAACAACTGCAACAGGAAGCATCTGTGATTTTGCCTTGTTCGAGTTGTGCTGACTTCCACTATATTGTGTGTTATCTTTCCCTTCACCAAAGTTAACCACTTGTCCACTATCCAGTTAGTGATTTCTCATCCCCACCCCTCCCTTCTCTCATAACCATCAAAGAAGGTTTTTTCTGTGTGTAAACCTTTCCTTAGGTTTTTATAATAGTGGTCTCATACAATATTTGTCCTTTTTTGATTGAGTTATTTCACTCAGTATAATGCCCTCCAGATTCATCTGTGCTGTGAGATGTTTCATGGATTCATTACTATCCTTTATGTTTGCGTAGTATTCTGCTGTATATATGTACTGTAATTTGTTTATTCATTTATCTGTTGATGGGCACTTAGGTTGCGTCCATCTTTCTGCTGCACTGAACATGGGTGTGAATATGTCTATGCATGTGATGGCTCTTATTTCTCTAGGATATATTCCTAGTAGTGAGATTGCTGTATCCTATGGTATTTTTATTTCTAGCTTTTTAAGGAGATATTGTATCATTTTCCATAGAGATTGTACCATTACGCTCCCACCAGCAGTGCATAAGAGTTCCAATCTCCCCGTGACCTCTCTGACATTTATTATTTCATGTTTTTTTTGTTAGTTCCAGTAATGTTGGGGTGAGATGGTATCTCACTGCAGTTTTGATTTGCATTTCTCTAATGGCTAAAGATCACGAGCATTTCCTCATGTGTCTGTTAGCCGCCTGAATGTCTTCTTTGGTTAAGTGTCTGTTCATATCTTTTGCCCATTTTTTAATTGGAATATTTGTCTTTTTGTTATTGAGGTGTTGAAGTATTCTATAGATTTTAGAGATTAGACCCTTGTCAAATATGTCCTAGCTAAGACATTTTTCCCAGTCTGCAGCTTCTCTTTTTATTCTTTTGGTGAAGACTTTCGACGAGCATAAGCATTTAGTTTTTAAGAACTCTGAGTTATCTAGTTTGTCTTCTGATGTTTGTGCCTTGTTAGTTATGGTTTATATTGTGTTTATGCCATGTATTAGGTCTCCTAGCATTTTCCTTATTTTTTCTTTCATGATCTGTATCATTTTAGCTTTTATATTTAGGTCTTTGTTCCATTTTGAGTTAGTTTTTGTGTATAGTGTGACATATGGGTCCTGTTTCATTTTTTCACAGATGAACATCCAGTTTTTCTAGCATCATTTGTTGAAAAGACTGTCTTTTCCCCATTTAATGGACTTTGGTCCTTTGGCAAAGATCAGCTGACTATAGGTGAATGGGTTTACATATGGGTTCTCGATTCTGTTCCATTGGTCTAATTGTCTGTCATCATACCAGTACCAGGCTGTTTTGACTACCATGGCTGTATAGTAGGTCCTGAGATCATGTAGTGCAAGGCATCCTACTTTGTTCTTCTTCAGTAATGCTTTGCTTATCCGGGGCCTCTTTGCTTTCCATATAAAGTTGGTGATTAGTTTTTCCATCTGATTAAAAAAGGCTACTGTTTGGATGGGGATTGCATTGTATCTGTGGATTGCTATAGGTAAAATTGACATTGTCACAATGTTGAGTCTTCCTATCCATGAGCATGGTAAGTTTTTCCATTTATATAGGTCTCTTTTGGTTTGTTGCAATAGTGTTTTGTAGTTTTCTTTGTATAGGTCTTTTACATCCCTGGTTCGATTTGTTCCTAAGTTTTTTTTTAAATCGTTTTAGGGCCTGTTATAAATGGTGGAGGCCTGGTGGTGCTGTGGTTAAGAGCTAAGCTGCTGAAGGTCGGCAGTTCGAATCCATCAGCCACTACTTGGAAACCCTATGGGACAGTTCTACTCTGTCTTATAAGGTCACTATGAGTTGGAATCAACTCGACGGCAACTGGTTTGGTTTATTATTATTATCTTTGTTGGTGTATAGGAATCCAACTGACTTTTGTATGTTGATCATGTATCCTACTACTCTGATGAATCTTTCTATTAGTTCCAGAAGTTTTCTTGTGGAATCTTTGGAGTTCTCTATGTACATTATATTATCTGCAAATAGAGATAGTTTTACTTCTTCTTTTCCAGTTTGTTGTTGTTGTTGTTAGGTGCCATCAAGTCAGTTCCAACTCATAGCAAACCTATGTACAACAGAACGAAACACTGCCTGGTCCTGCGTCATCCTCACAATCTTTGTTATGCTTGAGCCTGTTGTTGCAGCCACTGTGTCAATCCATCTTGTTGAGGGTTTTCCTCTTTTTCAATGACCCTCTACTTTACAAAGCGTGATGTCCTTCTCCAGGAATAAATGTCCAAAGTATGTGAGACTTAGTCTCACCATCTGTGCTTCTAAGAAGCATTCTGGTCATACTTCCTCCAAGACACATTTGTTCGTTCTTTTGGCCGTCCATGGTATACTCAACATTTTTTGCCAACACCACAATACAGAGGCATCAATTCTTCTTTGGTCTTCCTTATTCATTGTCCAGCTTCTGCATGCATGTGTGGCAATTGAAAACACCATGACTTGGGTCAGCTGCACCTTAGTCTTCAAGGTGACATCTTTGCTTTTAAACACTTTAAAAAGGTCTTTTGCAGAAGTTTTGCCCAATGCAATGCGTCTTTTGATTTTTTAACTGCTGCTTCCATGGGTGTTGATTCTGGATCCAAATAAAATGAAATCCTTGACAACTTCAATCCTTTCTCTGTCTATCATGATGTTGCTTACTGGCCCAGTTGTGAGGATTTTTGTTTTCTTTATGTTGATGCGTAATCCATACAGAAAGCTGTAGTCTTTGATCTTCATCAGTAAATGCTTCAAGTCCTCTTCACTTTTAACAAACAAGGTTGTGTCATCTGCATAACGCAGATTGTTAACGAGTCTTACTCCAATCCTGATGCCCCATTCTTTTTCATATAGTCCAGCTTCTCGGATTATTTGCTCAGCATACAGACTGAATAGGTGTGGCGAAAGGATACAACCCTGACACACACCTTTCCTGACTTTAAACCACGCAATATCCCCTTGTTCTGTTCAAATGACTGCCACTTGATCAGTGTACAGTTTCCTCATGAGCACAATTAAGTGTCCTGGAACTCCCATCTTCTCAATGTTATCCATAATTTGTTATGATCCACACAGTCAAACGGCATAGTCAATAAAACACAGGTTAATATATTTCTGGTATTCTCTGCTTTCATCCAGGAGCCATCTGACATTAACAATGATATCCCTCATTCTATGCCCTCTTCTGAATCCGTCTTGAATTTCTGGCAGTTTCCTGTTGATATACTGCTGCAGCTGCTTTTGAATGATCTTCAGCAAAATTTTACCTGTGTGTATTAATGATATTGTTCGATAATTTCCACATACAGTTGGATCACCTTTCTTTGGAATGGGCACAAATATGGATCTCTTCCAGTCAGTTTGTCAGGTAGCTATCTTCTAAATTTCTCGGCATAGACAAGTGGACACTTCCAGCGTTGCATCCATTTGTTGAAACATCTCAACAGTATTCTGTCAATTCCTGGAGCCTTGTTTTTTGCCAGTATCTTCAGTGCAGCTTGGACTTCTTCCTTCAGTACCATCAGTTCCTAATCATATGCTACCTCTTGAAATGGTTTAACACCAACCAATTCTTTTTGGTGCAGTGACTCTGTGTATTCCTTCCATCTTCTTTTGATGCTTCCTGCATTGTTTACCATTTTCCCTTCAGTCAAATCCTTCAATATTGCAACTAGAGGTTTGAATTTTTTCTTCAATTCTTTCAGCTTGAGAAATGCCAAACATGTTCTTTCCTTTTGGTTTTCTATCTCCACCTCTTTGCACATGTCATTATAATACTTTACTTTGTCTTCTTGAGCCACCCTTTGAAATCTGTTTGGCTCTTTTACCTCATAATTTCTTCCTTTCACTTCAGCTACTTGATGTTCAAGAGCAAGTTTCAGAGTCTCTACTGACATCCATTTTGGTCTTTTCTCTCTTTCCTGTATTTTTAATGACCTTTTGCTTTCTTCATGTATGACGTCCTTAATGTCATTCCACAGCTTCTCTGGTCTTCAGTCATTAGTGTTCAACAGGTAAAATCTATTCTTGGGATGTTCTCCAAATTCAGGTGGGATATACTCAAGGTCGTACTTTGGCTCTCGTGGACTTATTCTAATTTTCTTCAGTTTCAACTTGAACTTGCATATGAGCAATCGATGATCTCCTCCGAAGTGAGCACCTGGCCTTGTCCTGACTGATGATATTGAGCTTTTCCATAGTCTCTTCCGCACATGTAGTTGATTTGGTTCCTGTGTATTCCATCTGGCAAGGTCCACATGTATAGTCACCATTTATGTTTTTGAAAAAAGGTATTTGCAGTGAAGAAGTCTTTCGTCTTGCAAAATTCTATCATGTGATCTCCAGTGTTGTTTCTATCACCAAGGCCGTATTTTCCAACTACTCATTCTTCTTTGTTTCTCACTTCCGCATTCCAGTCACCAGTAATTATCAATGCATCCTGATTGTATGTTTGAGCAATTTCAAACTGCAGAAGTTGGTAAAAATCTTCAATTTCCTCATCTTTGGCCTTAGTGGTTGGTGTGTAAATTTGAATAATAGTTGTATTAACTGGTCTTCATTGTAGGTGTATGAATATTATCCTATCACTGACTGTGTTGTACTTCAGGATAGATCTTGAAATGTTCCTTTTGAAGATGAATGCAACGCCATTCCTGTTCAAGTTGTCATTCCTGGCACGTGATAGACCGATTCAAAGTGGCCACTATCAGTCCATTTCAGCTCACTAATACCTAGGATATTGATGTTTATGCATTTCATTTCATTTTTGAGATTTCCAATTTTCCTAGATTCATACTTCACACATTTCTCATTCCGATTATTAATGGATATTTGCAGCTGTTTCTTCTAATTTTGGGTCATGCCACATCAGCAAATGAAGGTCCTGAGAGCTTGACTCCATCCACGCCAGTAAGGTCAGCTCACTTTGAGGAGGCAGCTCTTCCCTAGTTGTCTTTTGAGTGTCTTCTAACCTGAGGGGGCTCATCTTCTGTCATTGTATCAGACAATATTCCACTGCTGTTCATAAGGTTTTCACTCGGTAATTCTTTTCAGAAGTAGACCACCAGCTCCTTCTTCCTAGTCTGTCTTAGTCTGGAAGCTCAGCTGAAACCTGTCCACCATGGGTGACCCTGCTAGTATTTGAATACAGATGTCATAGCTTCCAGCATCATAGCAACGTGTAAGCCCCCACAGTTAGTCAAACTGACAGACTCATGGGCGTTTCCAATTTCACAAATTAATTTCCAATTTGGATGCTCTTTATTTCTTTTTCTTGCCTTACTGCTCTAGCTAGGACTTCCAGCACAATGTCAAATAGGAGTGGTGATAAAGGACATCCTTGTCTTGTTCCTGTTCTCAGGGACAATGCTTTCAGCCTCTCTCCATTGAGAATGATGTTGGCTGTTGGTTGTATAGATGCCCTTTTTTATGTTGAGGAATCTCCCTTGTATTCCTATTTTATTGAGAGTTTTTCTCAGGAATGGGTGTTAGACTTTATCAAATGCCTCTTCCGTGTCAATTGAATCATGTGATTCTTTTCTTTTGTTCTATTTCTGTAGTGGATTGCCTTGATTGGTTTTCTACTGTTGAACCATACTTGCATATCTGGTATGAATTCCACTTGGTTGTGATGTATTATTTTTTTGATATGATGCTGAATTCTATTGACTAGAATTTTTTTTGAGAATTTTTGCATCTATATTCATGACAGTTATCAGTCTTGTATTTTTTTTTTTTTTTTTTTTTGTGGTGTCTTTGCCTGGCTTTAGCAACTGGGTTATGCTTGCTTCGTAGAATGAATTTGGGAATATTCCTTCCTTTTCTGTTCTCTGAAATACTTTCGGTAGTATTGCTGTGAGTTCTTCTCTAAATGTTCAGTAGAATTCTCCAGTGAAAACTTCCAGGCCAGGGCTTTTTTTGGTTGGGAGTTTTTTTTTAAATTACCTTTTCGATCTCTTCTTTTGCTGTGGATCTATTCAGATTTTCTATCTCACTTTGTATTAGTTTAGGTATGTAGTGTGTTTCTAGAAATTTATCTATTTCTGCTAGTTTCTCAAATTTGTGGGAGTATAGTTTTTCATAGTATTCTGTTATGATCCTTTTTATTGCAATTAGATCTGTTTTAATGTCCCCATCTCCTTTCTTATTTGGGTGATGTGCTTCCTATTTTTTGTCAATTTGGCTAATGGTTTGTTAATTTTGTTAATCTTTTCAAAAAACCAACTTTTGGTCTTGTTGATTCTTTCTATTGTTTTTCTGTTCTCTTTTTCATTTATTTATGCTATAATAGTTATTATTTCCTTTCTTCTGGTAGCTGTGGACTTCTTTTGCTGCTCTCTTTCTGTTTGTTCCAGTCATAGGCCTAAGGTGTTGATTTTCGCCTGTCTTTTTATTTTGATGTGTGCATTTATTGCTATAAATTGCCCTCTGAACAATGCTTTTGCATCTCAAAGGTTTTGGTATGATATGTTTTCATTCTCATTTGATTCTAGGAATTTTTTGATTCCCTCTTGAATTTTTTCTATTGCCCAGTTGTTTTTAAGAAAAGTGGTGTTACTCAGTTTCCATGGGTGTTTGTTATACATTGAATTGTGTTCCCCAAAAAATGTGTGTCAACTTGGCTAGGCCATGATTCTTAGTATTGTGTGATTGTCCATCATTTAGTCATCTGATGTGATTTTCCTATGTGTTGTAAATCCTACCTCCATGATGTTTAATGAGGCAGGATTAGAGGCAGTTATGTTAATGAGGCAGAACCAAATCTACAAGATTAGGTTGTATCTTGAGTCAATCTCTTTTGATATATAAAAGAGAAAAGAGAGCAGAGATATAAGGAGACCTCCTACCACCAAGAATGAAGAACCAAGACGGGAGTGCGTCCTTTGGACCCAGGGTCCCTGAACTGAGAAGTTCCTAGACCAGGGGAAGATTGGTAACAAGGACTTTCCCCCGAGCCGACAGAGAGAGAAAGCCTTCCCTGGAGCCGGCATCCTGAATTTGAACTTTTAGCCTCCTAGACTGTGAGAGAATAAACTTCTGTTTGTTAAAGCCATCCACTTGTGGTATTTCTGTTATAGCAGCACTAGATAACTAAGATACTCTTCCTATTATTGATTTCTACTTTTATGACATTGTGATCAGAGAGAATGCTTTGTATTATTTCAATGTTTTGGATTTTATTGAGGGTTGCTTCGTGACCTAAAATGGGATCTGTTCTGGAGAATGTTTCATGTGCACTGGAAAAGAATGAATATACTTTTCTGCTGTTGGGTGGAGTGTTCTATATATGTCTATGAGGTCAAGTTGGTTGATTGTGGCCTTTAGATCTACTATATCTTTTTTGAGTTTCTTTCTAAATATTCTGTCCTTTACCGAGAGTGGTGTGTTGAAGACTGCTACTATTATTAGAACTGTCTATTTCTCTTTCCAGTGCTTTTAGAGTTTGTATTATGTATTTTGGAGCCTTGTTGTTGGGTGCATAGATATTTATTAGGATTATGTCTTCTTGGTGGATTGTCCCTTTAATCATTATATAATGTCCTTCCTTGTCTTTTATGCTTGCTCTTGCTTTAAAGTCTATTTTATCTCAGATATTTTAATATATTTATGCCTTCATGGCTACGGTGTGTCTCTTGTAGACAGTGTATTGGTAGGTTGTGCTTTTTATCCATTCTGCCACTCTCTGTCTCTTTACTAGTGCATTTAAGCCATTTACATTCAGTGTGATTATCAATAGGTATGAGTTTATTGCTGTCAAATTGTTGTGCTTTTTTTTTTTGTGTGTGGTGCTGACATTTTCTTTGTTCCTCTGACTTTCCTGTGCTGAGTTCCTTTTGTTTGTGATTTTTCTTTTCTTTTGTATCATAGATTTCAGTCTTTATGTTTTTATTTTTTCTTATTTTGAAGAGTAGGTTTGTTAACTTCCTTTGTCATTACCTAAAAAAAAATTTTTTTAATCTAAAATTTCCACAATCATGTTAAAAAAAAAAAAAAAAGACCCACCGATTAACCGAGAGGATAGCTTTTCTTTAGATAAAATATTTCAGTTTGCTCTCTAAAAATTTACCTTTTGGTTTTTCCATTAAGAACTATTCTCTTGTACCCAATGTGGGTGACTTTGTCCCTCTTTCTTCCCTTCCTTCTTTACCTCTTTCTCTCTAATCATAAATACCTATAAATCATACTTACTATTTTGTTTGTAATCCCTGGTGGCTCAAATGGTTAAGCACTCTAGTACTAGTCAAAAGGTTGGTGATTCAAACCTGCCCAGAGGTGCCTCAGAAGACAGGCCTGGCAATCTGCTTCTGAAAAGTCACACAGCCTTGAAAACCCTGTGGAGTAATTCTACTCTACAAGCATGGGATCACCATGAATAGGAATTGACTCAATGGCAACTAACAGCAACAACAACGACAACAATTTTGTTTATATAAAATGTTTTACCTTAAAATAAAACTGCCAATTGATAATTATATTGGGCTTCCTGGACATCTGGCCCTGCCCATGCATGATGGGCTTGGCACCAGTTAGAAAATTCCTTTGCCATCTCAGCATGGTCCCTATAACTCAGGTGGTTGAAAAAATTTGTTCTTTTCTCTTGTTTTAGGAAAACACAGGAGTTAAAAGTCTCTAGAAGTTTCCTTTCCTAGGCAAAGCTGTGAAGCTTGTTCATGCACCTGTCAACAATTAGAATGTGAGTCCAGAGAAGTCAAGCCCAAAGTTCTAGGTCTGGGAAATATCCACAGACTTAGGTGTGGTAGGCAATACTGTGTGAGACGGCAAGAGAACGTAGACATAGAAAAAGAAGAGGATGGAATACAGACCTTCACTGTGTAGGAAGAGGAAAGAGGACCAGCACAGAGAAGAGACGGATGGAAATCTGGGAGCTTCACGGCATAAATTCTTCTGAAAACATCAATCACTGTAAAACATCCCATTCAAAATACTTTGCTTCTTCAGAGGGTATATAGCACCCCAGATCTGTCAGTCACGTTTCTGAGTGAAAGCGCTGGACTTTCCATTGAATTAGGTATGGTCCTTAGCACACAGCAGTTCGTAAGTGCTGGATCCAGATAAAGAGGAGAAAACCTGCAGATCAGAAGGAGAGAATTGGAGGGAAATATACTTGGAGAGTTGAGCCAAGACCTTAGCCTTAGCTGTGTATGGATATGTTGTTATTATTAAAGTATTATCTATATTCAGATAGTCAGAAAAATAATAAAAGTTGGAAAAAACATGTAAGTGGCTAAAAATGGCTATAGGGAAGTAGAGTAAAGTGTATGGTCTGACTAACATTCCTGCTGTGCCTCCTTTACTTGCTATATGACCTTGGATAAGTTTGTCTGTCTGTCTGTCTGAGCTTCATTATCTTTAAAATGGGAGGAGTAAAAATGCCACCTCATAGAGCTGTGGAGGTTAACTGAGAAAACCTATCGCATAGTGAGCACTCAATAAATAATAACTACATAGAGAGAAATGTTCTTGCTGTTGTATATGCAGAGTACAGATGAACGCAATTGAATAACAAAGCTGGAACTCAAACTATCAGCAGGTTAGACTAGGATTTGGAGTCCATAAGCACTTGAGGACATGCAGGCTCTTAAGCTCAGTTTAAAACCAAAACCAAACCCATTGCCATTGAGTTGATTCCACATCATAGTGACCCTATAGGACAGAGTAGAACTGCCCTGCAGGGTTTCCAAGGAGCAGCTGGTGGATTTGAACTGCTGACCTTTTGGTTACCTTTTGGAACTCTTAACCACTGTGCCACCAGGGCTCCACAAGTTCAGTTTAGGCAGCAGATGATACAAGAAGGAGGTCTAAGCAAGTCAGAAAATGCCTATCAGAGAAAATCAGCCATAGGTTTCAGGTAAAGATTTTGGCAAATTAGCAGAAGATGGATATTATTCATTCATCTTATTCCTGATCACTGTGGAAGAATAAAGGTATCATAAATATATGTAAACACAGAGGCAAAGTCTTTCTTGGATCTTTCTGGAATTGGCTTCTTGACTCCTGTTTCTTGTTTTCTCTCTTGTCTCCCAAGTGTTTATTGTGGTAAGGACAGGTTTCCTGGTGGTGTTTTAACCTAGAGTGTTCCTGGTGTTTTACATCTTGGGTAGCAGCCATGACAAGCGACTGGAGAAGAATTTAGGGTAAGGATTCTGACTATTCGTCATAACTAGCGATGGTTTCCAGAGAACCTAGGAATCAGCAATAATAGGCAGAGGCACAGGCTTGAGTATCTGTTGTTCAAACAGCTCCTAAGTGTCTCATTTCCCATTGGTGAACTAGTGAAGCTTCATTATTTAAGAATTTGATTATTTTTCATGACTGAGAACATGGCAACTAAAATTAAGGTGTTTAACCGAACAAGTACATGCTGTTTCTTAGTGCTTAAGCCATTAAATTGATTTCTCTCCCTTTCTTTAACACTCGTCTGTTTTTAAAATAGGAAATAATAGACAGCAAAGAGCCAAGAGAAAAATCTATGTTGAACAGACCTTTAGGCAAACTCTTCAGAAGCAGGCTTAAGAAAATTAATAATCATTCTTTATGGCCAAATGAATAAAAAAGCTTCTTCATGTGTGACAAGCAAATGTGCCATCTATTTTTCAACTATAATTTTATAAATTACAAGATCAAATAAATAAAATCAAGTCTATTCCAAGCTGGATTATGAAAAAGAGCCAAAGTTATAGGAAGCCGATACATTTCTGGTGAGAAAGTAGCACAAATCATGGAGATTGGAGAAGAATATGTAAGTGATATCTATAAGGTAAGAATATGTAGGGGCAACTGAATTCTCAGACATATAAAGATTTTGAATGGATACCTAGTCTTTATTCCTTGAAACATGCATTTATTGATTCAAAAAAATTATTGAGTGCCTCCAATGTCCTGTGCAGTAAAGCAGGCCCTGAAGATACAAGGGTGAACAAGAGAAACAAAGTCATTGCAGTTACATAGCTTACATTCTAATGAGTGAAAGACAGACAATAAAACATGTGAACAAATGAACACAATAAATTCAGGTAATGTAGCATGCAATGAAGAAAATAAAACAAGGTTATGTGGCAGGGAAGAACTCATGGGGGCTACTTTATGTAGGATATTGAAGATTCTATTGGACATTCAGGGATACTTAGGGATTGACTCAAGCTATACTTCAAACTATAGAGTCTGTGTGGTGGAGAATAACTTGGGAGTCAGCAGAGTTTATTAGAATCCCAGATCAGCCACTTACTAACTGTTTCCTTCAGTGACTTACTTAACTTCTCTGTGTTTCAGTTTCCTCATTTGTAAAAAAGTGATACTAATAATACTCACCCCCTGAAATTGTTGTGGGCATTGAATGAGACAATGCATTTAAAACAGCTAGCATCATGCCTGACACATAGCAAGAGGCTTATAAATATTAGTTGCTATTGTCAGCATTGTAGAGAACAATGGAAAATACATCTTGCTGGTTTCAGTACTGAAAATACTTGTATTTCTCCTGAGCCACTGGTTGGTTTATATCTTCTAAGTGCTGTGAATCATGTTTCTCTCTTTCTCTTGGCTGCTACAAAGTTAAGAGCCGAATCTGTGGTTTACCTCTAGCAAATGCAGAGAACTTTACCAAGTACTTTATTTATTTTGTGAACTAACCTCATTCTTGGCTGGATGTTTTATTTTCTTCACTAATTTTCCTTCTAATTCAATTTCCTTATTTTTTATTCAGTTTTATTTTCTATTATGTGATTTGTAAGCTTCCACAGCTCCTTTCTGTAACACGGTCTGTCAAACAAATAGTCACTACAACAAAATAGCAATCAGTATGGTCAAATTGAGTCTGAATGTGACACAGCAAGAAATCCTCTCACAGGTGAATTTTATTTACTCACTGGGTACGAAAAATTAAGAAAATATAGTTTATATGAAAGAATTACAGTGTGTGTAATGACCTGCTTAGCTCACTGCTCAGCAGGCCCCAGCCTCAGTCCAGTCTCAATGGCTGGGACCGATCTTCATTCCCAATGTGAGCAGCTTTAAGCTGTGGGAACAACATGGTATTAGAAGGAGACAACCTGGGTTCTCATGCCTTTTCTGCTACTACCTTTGATACCTAGGGCAAGTCAGTGAAAATGTACGAGTTTTCATTCTTTATTTTCATAGTAATTATACTTGACCTGGCTGTCTCATTTGATTCTTTTGAGGATCAGTGACTATATTTTGTAAAGTACAGTACATTGTACTAATAATAGCTGCCACAATCATGGTGTTGATGATGATGATGATGATCACCAACAGCATTGTCAGTCTTGTTGCTGATCTACCCTAATCTTGAAATAAAATCCCAACACTGTAATGGGCTTCTTGCCTTGTTGTACAAATCCAGGGGGTATCCTTCACACTATGGTTTAAATAAATGGCATTCTCTGCACTGTTGTAAAGAGCTCTCCCAAGAAACAAGCTTAGACGTTTAGGTTTTTGTTTTGTTTTGTTTCTTTTCAGGATCCAAACTAAAAGAAACAGTCTGTCTAGAGTTGGTAGTGGATACTTGAGCAGAGTGTTCATGCTAGAGGTTAAGGGCTGACTGCCGGTCTGGCCACATGCAAGATGAAGAGTAAGAGGAAAATCTTGGTTCCTGATTTTCCAGCTCCCAATTACAATTTACATGAGGCTTGGCTGTCTATGGATATCTATGAAATTACCTTTTGTATCCTCACAGCTTTTCCTTCCCCTCTACCTTTAGCTCGAAGAAGGTATCTATTCCTTACAATTAAGAAACTTGCCTGGAATATTGCCTGAACCCAGGATCGTAGCATGACTGTATATTTTAATGAAAGAGGGATTCTGAAGTAGCAGAAGATCAAAGGAAACCAGGGGTTCTAACTGCTTCAGGCACTATGAACTCCCAGCACTATGAATTCATTCTAAATAGAAATGCGACTCAACATTTTTAAGCACTGAACGTTTTCCAAAATGTGAATGTTTCTGTGTCCTTAAATTCTGAATGACAAAACAGTAATGGAAATACCTGGGAAGTTTTTTTATCCTGTTATGAAGTGTGGAGAAATGATAACTACAGGCTTATCAGAATTATTGTACTGAAAAGGATGTCAATTAAACAAAAAGAAACTATTAAAATTTAATTGGACGTTTTAGGAAATCAGCTTGCTAAATTTGAAAAGATTGCATGCTTAGCTTTAGAACGTGTTTCCTGGAATAGCCTACCTTCAAAGCTGACATAATCTTTATAAAATAGCCTCAGCATTAATTTTTCATGAATTAAAAAGCATGCTAGAGGATTAAAGTAGAATAATAAATGTAACATTACATAAAAGTAGGACAGTCGTAAATCATTTATGACTCCCTTGCTTATCAGGACTTGGCTTTTTGAATCTTAATTGAAAACTGATGTGGCTAGATTGTTGCGAAAAGTAAATTGGTTATTCTGATAGCAGACAACTTTCATTAGGGCATTAATTAATTTTAGGAGGCTAGGAGTCTGGTATATTAAACATGCACAGTAATGTTCAGTCATGGGACTTTATTCAATTACGGTCTTTTTCTGGTCAGTGCTCATTGTTTATATTTTATTTTCATTTTGATCAAAGTTAGTTACAGTGTAAATTATGGTGGACTATAGAGTCACCCTGAGTTAGAATCAACTTGACAGCAACTGATATAATTGTATACAAAAGAAAAAAGTAGGTTTAGACTCCAAGTAGAAAATAGGGAAATTGGTTGATAAGAAAACATATTCTACAGCAACCTTGACACTAGCCCAATTCTCCCTTCATCCTGCTTTCATCTGCCTTTTAAGTCTTACTAACTCATCAGTTGCTATGGTAAAGTTGGAAATTTTTTAGATCCCATGAGAGACTATAATAAAAAGAGAAATTGATTGATTTTTTTAATAAGTTAAACAACGGTATAATTTTTTGTTCTGAAATTACTTATTCAATTTCATTAATTTTTACCCTTTGAATTTTCTAACCACCTTAGTTCCCTGCTTTAATGAAAATTATATCTACTAATTACTGAGCATTTAACACCATTTATAACCCTTACAACTCTGCAAAAGAGACATCATTGTCTCCATTTTACAGATGAGGAAACTGAGACTCAGGTATGTCACCAAGAGGTAGCTTGTTTAGAGCTAGAGAGCTCATTAGTGCAGCTAATCAGTGGAAGGTGGGATTCAAACTTGGGAAGACTAGGCTATATAGATAGGCCCATGATAATTTGCCCAATCTTTTGTAACTTTCTGCACACTGCTTCAACTTTCCCTGGGGACTGTGGACAGTTGTCCTACTTCCTCCACCACTAACCATAAACTTTGTAATGCAGGCTGTGGTTTAGTGTGTGGGAAAGAAGGGCCTGGTTATGAGCAATTCTGATGTATTTGCCTTGTGCCCCTATCCCCAAAGCCACTCTGTCCAGACATCATTCTATTTAAAATTCTTCCTTAAAAGAGCATGACAGTATGAGAATTAGTCTGAACTCAAGTTCACTGTCTTGTTTTGAAATCCTGATTGTTTTCCTTAAGAGCTAGATTTGGAAGGCAGTAGTCAGTTAAAGCCACCTGTTTATGTTCATAGTGCTGTGCTTGGAAGAATCCTCACAGAAAGACAGAGATTGATGGCCCTTTAAGAAGATCATAACTTCCATAGGCAGATGACCATAATTTGGGATGGGAAGAATGGATATACTACATACTCAACCCAGGACTAAACAAAGGTTTCTGTGTGACCTGACTGACATCAATGCAACACAAAACACAGTCCCAGCTGTGATCAGTCCCAATCATTTCACAATGCCTTGAGAAATTTGCATGGATGCGATTGGAATTAAATCTCCATAAGGTTATTTAGAGCAGAAATGCCCAGCCTACAAATGGTTTTATAGATTTCACAATTGACTGATGACCTCTATAAAAGCTTATCCTATTTTCCATATGGCAGGCAGTTTCTTAGGTTCAACTCTATAGCCACCATATCCAAAAATGTTTGGGAATTTGAAAATTAATTACTTATTGATTCTAGGAATTGGAGAGGCCACATGTGAAACTAATTTTACAGAAAGTCATGGCAAGGAAATGGCTTAACCATAAGGTTAACGAATGTCCTCAGAGACTGTGCTGTGAGGCCTCTCTTTGTCTTTCTCCCAAGGTGGCATTTTCTCCCCATGTGTGTATCCCACCTCTCATTGTCTTCTGGGCCAAGGGGAGCCACTTATTTGGTGCTTCCTGTTAACAGTTGCCATTAATCTTGCCCTACTCTAAATTCTAATGCTCAGAAATCCATTTATTTTTCAAACAGGTATTTATTAAGCATTTTATATGTGCCAGACATATTGTGAAAATGGTGTAGTGGAGGAATCTGACCTCCTCTGATATCACAAGAGGGAGAGAGAATCATTATCAGCATCAACAGCCCAAAGCTGATTCCTGTGAGGCAGAGGTCAGAAATACCTCTACCCTCCAACCTTTTTTACCAATTCTGACATCAGCCATCCCTCCTACAGCACTCTCTCCTTCTCTGCTGGGTTCGATAATTCATTGCAATGGCCACACAGAACTCATAAACCATACTTACAATTATGGGGTTTATTAAGGAAGTAACAGGTTACAATTCAGGAAACAGTTCTTTGATCAGGACAGCCTTGTCTCAGCAATGCCTGCAGGCAGGGCTCTCTCTGGCCCTTTACCCCTCGACCCAGCCTCTGCCCTGCTCAGGCAAGTGTTACAAAGCTCTTTAGCTCCACCAATAAGTGCCCAGAGTCACCCCAGTCTACCAGTAAGCCTCATCCCAAAGGCACTCGGCTCTTCGGCTCTGTGTGTTGGCACACCACTGTAACTGCCTTGCTCCGTGGGCCAGAAAGCCCATCGTGCCATCTCCTGCTGGTCTGGTTCTGCTGCCTCTGCTGCCACTGTTTCTCTGCTGCTGCTTCTCGCCATCTCTCACTGTCTCCAGTGTTACAGCTCTCTCTGTCTTCTAGGTCTAGGAGGTTCTCAGTGCAGAGACTCCAGGTCCAAAGGACATGCTCGGCTTCTGTCTCTTCTTCAGGTCTGCCCTTTCTGCCTCTGTGATGGCTCATTTTAAGCCTAATGGGTTGGCAAAACTGACCAATTCCCTCGTTAGGGTTCCACACAACTTATTTGCATGGTTCCACCCCCACAAGGGTACCATGCACCTTATTTGTATTATTAGCAAGCTGTCCAATCCCCTTGGTGAGCCACAAGCACCTTATTTGCATAGTCCCACCCAATCATTTGGTGAGAGTTACAAGACCATGGTGAAAAAGATCATAAAAAAGTGATCTAACTCCCTGAACACATTAAAGTATGGAGAAGGTGGACATTTTGATACTTGGCTTTATCCACTTGGATGTGGTGGAAGGTTATGGGGCAAGCAGCTAAGAATATTGAGAAGTGAGTGATTGAAATAATAGAATATAGAATATAGGTTGCTGGAGGTGGGAGTTACTTGAAATGCAAAGAAGTAGAAAATAAGAGGAAAATGTCAGGCAGATGATTCAAAGAGACTGAATGGTCTTCTATCCGCATGAGGCATTCTCTTGGTGGATCAAAGAGGTAGGGCTTTTGAGAGAAATATTTCTCTGAAGAGATAGTGAGACTTGCTGAATCATTCCTGATCCACACAGAGAACACTTCTCTTATGATTGGAAAATTTATTCCTCCAAAATTCAATATGTCTATCTTTGTATCAATTATCATCCTACCAGAAGACTTCAGGATGGAACTATGCCAGTGATTTATTAGGGGAAACAGCTGTGAAAGATAAGGGGCATGAGAGCAGGAGTAGGTGGGAAGAGTTGTTGGACCATGATACTGATCAGACACTTGCAAAATGAGAAAGGGAAGTAAAGGAGGGCTGGATAAGAAGAATATCAGATTGAAGTGCAGCTCTGAGAAAGTCTCAGCTAGGCTGATGGGAACACCAGAGCAAACACTGTCCATGAATAGGGACCTGCACTGGGCAGGAATGGCCTGGTGCTAGTGCTTACTCGGTCATTGGTTGAGAGTGGCAAAGAGAGAGCATGACCTTGGCATGAAACTGTGATGAATCCTGAAGGTGGGTCAGCTGGAAACAATGAGCAGCAGGTTCTCTCTTGAATGGAGATCTGAGCAGTGCACCCCAATGGCTGTCATACCCCTAGATAAGTGCCCCCAACTTCTGGCTCCTCTGAGTTTCTCTCTGTGCCCTTAGGCTGACTTTTATCTTGCAGTCTGTTGCCAAGAAACAATACAATTAAGAAAAGTATAAAAATAGTTTATTATTGCTTTCTAAGATATGATAATATTCTTCTCTTGTCTCTCTGAGGTAGATCTTGGTTACCTTAGTTTGGCTTTTATGTGTTCCCAAACTACCTGTAACACATTCATAGATAATCTCACAAGCAGCCAATAATATTCATTGTGTGGAAATTTCAAAAATGTAACCAATTTATTTACTAGTTTTATGGAGCATTTTATTGTTTCTCTGACCACTGCCAAATTTCATCCTCCAAATACATTAGCATATTAGTATATTTCTTTCCTTGCTTGTTTTATGCAAGTTAAAAGAATTACTAAATACTACATATTCTATTTTATAGTCTTGAAATCAAGCATCTTGAAAGAGTAGACTTACCATCACTCTCTCCATTTTTTCAGCTTCTGTTCGCCTTCAACTCATTGAAGTATATAGCTCCACCTCTACCACTCGAATGAAGCAGTTCTTAAAAAGGGCGCAAGGACCTAGTAGACCAGTCCAGCGTGTGTTTACTCCTAGTGTGACTGGACATTTTGGTTGACTCCTCCTTCCTTCAGTAAAACTCTTCTCCTTATTTTTCCACTGCCACTCTCTGCTGTTTATCAGATTTCCAACCACCCTTTAAATGCTATTGTTCCCCAGGGGTCTATCCCAAGCCCTGTGTTTTTATTCTATATATTCCTTCTAGTCAATATCATTCTCACTCAAGATATCAAATACCTGTTTACTGATAATTCCCCAAATCTATGTCTCCAGCCCAGACTCCTCTCTGGAACTCTAGAACCAACCACCATTAACTATTAAGTAGCCATTCTACCGCTTCATAGATCTCTGCCTTCAGATGTTACACAGGTTAACTCAAATCTAATAATTTTAAAACCAAATGCTGCATATTCCCCCCTCCCCCATTTTCCCCTCCTGTTATTCCCTGTATAGGTAAACGATACCAGTATCCACCCAAGCCAGACTATAGAGGGACATCAAATGCACCCCCCCCCCTTTTCTCTCTCTCCCTCCGTTTCTGATTCAAATCAAACCTCAACCCTAAATAACTCTAATGTGTATGCTTTTCACATCCCAGCTGCCACTGCAATAATTAAGGATTATAATTTCTTACATTGTTTGGAGAAGTAGTATCCAAACCTGCATCCTCGTTTCCAGGTTTGATCCCTGTTGTCACAGAAATGATCATTCTCACAGGCAAATTTCTTCATATTACTCAGACTTGTTCAGTGGTTCACGATCAAATACTGCTTCTGATGTTACACATAACCCTTCACCATCTTGGCCCTGAAAATCTGTCCAATACCATCCCCCTCTAGTCTCACTTATGTTCTCTGTACTCAAAATGAACTACTTACATAGGAGAATTCACCATGCTTATTTTTTTTTAACTGTGGTAAAATATACACAACATAAAATTTGCCATTTTTACCATTTTCAAGTGTACAATCCGGTGGCATTAACAGACTCACAATATCATGCAATCTTTACCACTTTTTGTTTCCAAAACTTTTTTATTACCTCAAACAGAAACTCTACCAATTAAGCAATCACCCTCCATCTCCCCTCTGCCAGCCCCTGATAACGACTAATCTGCTCTGTGTTTCTATGCATTTGCCTATTCTACATGTTTCATATAAATGAGATCATATAATATTTTCCCTTTTGGGTCTGGCTTATTTCACTTAGCATAATGTTTTCAAGGTTAATCCATGTTGAAGCATGTATTAGAATCATATTCCTTTTTATGGTGGAATAATATTCCATTATACATATATACCACATTTTGTTTATCCATTCATTTGTTGATGGACACTTGGGTTCTTCCCACCTTTTAGCTATTATAAATCACGCTGCAATGAACACTGGTGTGCAAGTATCTGTTTGAGTGCCTGTTTTCAATTCTTTTGGGTGGGTATATATTCAGAAGTAGAATTACTGGATCATATGGTAATTCTATGTTTAACTTTTTAAAGACCCACCAAACTGTTTTCCATAGTGGCTGCAACATTTTACGTTCCCCTCAGCAATGAAAAAAGTTTCAATTTCTCCACATTCTCACTGGCATTTTCTTTTTTTTTCTTTTTTTAATGATATCTCTCCTAGTGGGTATGAAGTGGCATCCCAATGTGATTTTGATTTGCATTTTCCTAATAGCTAATAATGTTGAGCATCTTTTCATGTGCTTATTGGACATTTGTATATGTTTTTTGAGAAATGTCTATTTATGTGTGTTATGAATTGAATTGTGTCCCCCCCAAAATGTGTGTCAACTTGGCTAGGGCATGATTCCCAGTACTGTGTGGTTGTCCTCCATTTTGTGATCTGATGTAATTTTTCTATGTGTTATAAATCCTAACCTCTATGACATTAATAAGGCAAGATTAGAGGCAGTTATGTTAACGAGGTAGGATGCAACCTAAGGCATTAGGTTGTATGTTGTGTCAATCTCTTTTGAGATATAAAAGAGAGAACTGAGCACAGTGGAGAGGGACCTCATTATCACCAAGCAAGAAAAGCCAGAAGCAGAGTGCATCCTTTGGGTCTGGAGTCCCTGAGCTGAAAAGCTCCTAGACCAGGGGAAGATTGATGACAATGACATTTCTCCAGAGCCGACAAACAGGGAAAGCCTTCCCTTGGAGCTGGCACCCTGAATTTGAACTTCTAGCTTCATAAACTGTGAAAGAATAAATTTCTGTTTGTTGAAGCCACCCACTTGTGGTATTTCTGTTACAGCAGCACTGGATAACTAAGATAAAGTGCCTTGCCAATTTTTTATTGTGTTGTTTGCCTTTTTGTTATAGAGTTATTGGATTCCTTTATATATTCTGGATATTAAACCTTACCAGGTGTCATGGTTTGAATTATGTCCCCCCAAAAAATGTGTATATCAGTTTGGCTGGGCCATGATTCCTGGTACTGTGTGATTTTCCTATTTGTTATAAATCCTGCCTCTATGATATTAATGAGGGAGGATGGGTGGCAGTTGTGTTAGTAAGACAGGACTGGATCTACAAGACTGGATTGTGTCCTGAGGCAATCTCTTGAGATATAAAAGACAGAAGTGAGCAGAGAGAAGGGGGGACCTCATACCATCAAGAAAGCAGTGCCGGGAGCAGAGCGCGTCCTTTGCACCAGGGTCCCTGTGCCGAGAAGCGCCTAGTCCGGGGGAACACTGATGAGAAGGCTGACACAGAGAGAAAGACTTCCCCCGGAGCTGACACCCTGAATTTGGACTTTTAGCCTACTTTGACTATGAGGAAATAAACTTCTCTTCATTAAAACCATCCACTTGTGGTATTTCTGTTGTAGCAGCACTAGATGACTAAGACACCAGGTATGTTGTTGTTGTCGGGTGCGGTTGAGTCGGTTCTGATTCATAGCGACACTTTGTACAACAGAGTGAAACACTGCCTGGTCCTGTGCCATCCTCACAATCGTTGTTATGCTTGAGCCCATTGCTGCAGCCACTGTGTCAGTCTATCTCGTTGAGGGTCTTCCTCTTTTTCACTGACGCTTTAGGTATATAATTTCCAAATATTTTGTCCCATTCTGCAAGTTGTCTTTTGCATTCTTGATAAAATTTTTGATGCACAAAACTTTTTTTTTTATTTTAATGAGGTCCAATTTATCTATTCTTTTTCCTTTTGTTGCTCATGCTTTTGGTGTCATATCTAAGAATCTGTTGCTAAATACAAGGTCCTGAAGATTTACCCCTATGTTTCTTCTAATAGTTTTATGATTTTAGCTCTTATATTTAGTTCGTTAATTCATTTTGAGTTAAATTTTGTACATGGTGTGAAATAGGGGTCCAACTTCATTCTTCTGCTTGTGGAAGTCCAATTGTCCTAGTACATTTGTGGAAGAATAGTCATTCTTTCCCCATTGTGTGGGCATAGCACCTTTCTTGAAAAATAATTGGCCATAGATATATGGATCACCATGTTCATTCTTACCTTCCTCTTGTATATACTGCTGAATCTGCCAATCTGGAAAATGCCTATTCATTGCTCACATCTCAAACAGATTACGTGCTCCTTCCTGAATGCTCCCATTACTTTTTTCACTATTTTTTTCACCCTCACTGTGGCAGTTATCACTGTCCTGTAATTATTTTCATGCCTATTTCCCCATCATACATGAGACTAATTAGATACAGGGGCCATGCGTTTTAATTAATATATACCCAGAGCCCTGGTACAGTGCCTGGCATATAAGTGGCTCATGGTATTTGTATCTGAATGAAGAAATGAATGAGTATGAGTTCAAAGAATTGAGTCTTGAAGTTTAAAAAAAGAAACTTAGAAGTCCTCTTCTAAGTTCTTCTAAAATAGGTATCTGAAGAAATTCAGGAGAATAAAATATTGAAAACTAAAAAGTTCTGCAGCTGCGGGTGAAAATTTTTCTCTATTTGCTAAACTGCACAGATTTCATTTTATTGCAAACAACTTTAGAAGATTATCCCGAACTACTTGTAACAGCTTCAATTGTATCAAAATATTGCGTGTATTAGTGGGGCATTGTGAGTTGCAAAACATGTTGTTAAGTGGGGGTTTTCATGCAGAGCTTTGTAGTTGTTAAAATGTAATTTGGCTTGAAAGTCTTAAAAAATATCTTATAGTCACACAGTGCTGTTTTCATGCCCTGAATCTATTTGGTATTCAAAGTATTTCAATGTGGCAGTCAGGACAAAAATTGTCATCTTTTTATATAAACATAGGCCCTGAGAGGTATGTGGCTTGCCCAAGGTCACAGTTACTACTTGGTGAAGCTGGAGCTAGAATGTAAAACTTCTGGCTGCTAAACTCCTGCTTCTTCTATGAATCCTTGCTGCCTCCTTGCTGGCTTCCATCTTCAAGGCACACGTAGCTGTGAACTGTTAGTCACTGTCAGCTCAGTTTGTGTTACTACAGTATTTCTTGCAGTACAAAGGTTACCGGTCACTGTCGAGACCATGGATGTTGAAGAAGTTCCCTCATTTCCCAAGTGCTTCTCCTCAGCAGCCTTCCAGCTGTCCTGTTTGAGGTTGGAGCTGCCAGCTTTAGTTACTGGCACCAATAAACCCTTTCATTGACTCCATGAAGTAATTACTGCTCTCAGGTTTGTGTCTGAGCTTTAGTCCTGCATCTGACAGTTTTATTGTTCCACTTTCCTGGGTGTAAAACAACAATCACAACAATTTTTTTTTTTTAAAAAAGGATAAACTGAAAATCTTTAATTTTGTGAAGGAGAGCTAGAATATTTAACACATCATTCATGGAAGCATTTTCTTAGCCCTGATTTCTCTACACTAGCGGAACTCAGCAGCACATGTGTTTTGCTTGGATTTCACAGTGCTTTAAAAAAAATACTAAGGATTTGGAAGATTTTAGACAGAATATGCACTCTTCAATTTGTCCTGTGCTCCATTATGAGTCATATAGTTTACATTTCTGGGGGCCCCAGGAGATATTTGAGTCAGCAACCCCTGCCTACATTAATTTTCCTTATTGTGTAGAAGTAATAGCTAACATTTATTAAGCACCTTCTACGTGCCAGGTGGAAACCCTGGTGGCGTAGTGGTTGAGTGCTACAGCTACTAACAAAAAGGATGGCAGTTCAAATTCACCAGGTGCTCCTTGGAAACTCTATGGGGCAGTTCTACTCTGTCCTATAGGGTCACTATTAGTCAGAATCAACTTGACGGCAACGGGTTTGGGTGTTTTTGGTTTATGTGCCACGCATTGCTTTCAACGCCTTACAAGCATTATTTTATTTAATTCTCATAACAAAACTACGTGGCGGGTACTATTTCATCATCCCCATATTACAAAAGGGGGAGATAGAGGTAGTGAGAGTTAAGTAACTTGCCCAGTCCACACAGCTGGTAAGTGACAAAGCTAGGATTCGGACCCAGGCAATCTGACTCAAAGACCAAGCTCTTAATCTCTGCACTCTGGTGCCTGGGTGCAATGTTAGCTTTTGTGTGATCCATAAACCAAAAGTAAACAAACAAATCACTTGCTGTCAAGTCAATTTTGACTCATGGTGATACCAGGTTTTACAGAGTAGGACTACACTCCACAGGGTTTTCAAGGCTGTAATCTTTTGAAGCGTATTACCATGCCTTTCTTTTGAGGCACCTCTGGGTGGGTTCAAACCACCAACGTTTCAGTTAGTCGGGCACTGAACAGTTGTAAGCACCACCCAGGGACTCCGAGATGCTTAAAAAGAACCAAAAAAATACATCATAATACAGTAGACATCAGAGGAGGTCAAAGAATAGTTCTTCTAAATGAAAGGAGCTAGGGAGCCTTTGAATAAATCAACTAAAAATGCCACATTGCATATGCAGCATTGAGTGTGCACCTCTTCAGACACTAAAGACTCTGAGGGCCTAATGAAGATATATCTATTGCTTTAGTCAAAAGGAGGAAGTGGGCACATGACATAGAGTGGCCTCATGAAATCTACTGAATGCCGTATGTCTCACTGTGGTACTCTGGTTTTGTAAGAATGTAGATGAATAGATTATATTGAAAGGGACAGCCAACTTCGCTTTGCATTTTGCTTCTTAGCAATTCCACTCCTCTTTGCCAGTCCTTAATATTGCTCAGTGTCACACAGGGGGTGAATGTGATTCCCAGAAAGCCCTTAGTAATCAAGCTGATGAACTGTAGATGGCACATGAGAAGAGTGAATAATTCTTTCCCTTATATATGACTTTGAAATGAAAGTGTTGTTTCTGACCTGCATTCAATTTGAGAACATAAAAAGAGATCTGATTCTGATCTTTCTAAGTTTTAAAGTTTGATATATCACTATTCTGAGTCTTATAATTGTAATGATTACATTTAAGCTACTGGCTTCTCAGAGGCTGATTGTTGAACCATATATATACACCATACACACCTCCCACTTTCTGACATACGGAAAGCGAAGGGTGAAAACACTACTCAACATGGGATTTTATACTCTTATCCTTCCCACTTGTTGGCCTACAGTAAATATTTTCATAAAGATATTGACCAATATTTTTGATTTTGTGTTAGAGAAATGCTGCTAACTTGGGTCCCATAGCAAGCCTCGGACTCTACAGCTGCCAGTGATAAGTTACAAGCAATGAAGCAAGAGACAGGATGGCAAGGCATCATGTCCTGGGGTGAGCACAACAGACCTCAGAGCCTGCTATAAGAAACAAAGGCAAATTTGGGGTCAGGCCAATGTCAGGTGTCAGGTTAGAGACCAAAACTGAGTCAAGGTGGGTGGGAAGGCTGGAATTCACTGATAAATCCAGAAGAAGAGGGGATGTGGTCAGGCAAGGAGCTAAGTCAGTGTTGCTTAAGGGATAAAAGTCTGTATTTTGGATCCAAGTCTGGTTTCCTATTCTCCTTCTTATTAGTTATGTGACCTTGTGGATACTTTTACCCAGAATGTTCAGTGATTAAGTATTAGATTCTGCAATCAGATTGCTTAGGTTTGAATACTGTTTCTCCATTACCAACTTTCTGACACGAGCAGGTTACTTAGTCTTTTGACTTTTCAATTGTAAGGCTGTGAATTATAACAGAACCTTCCTCATAGGGTGGATGTGAGAATTGAGTGAGTTAATACATGAAAAGCCCTTAGTATAGTAGTCATCCCATCACTCATCTGTCAGTTTGTCATACTGTGGTGGCTTGTGTGTTGCTGTGATGCTGGAAACTATGCCACCAGTATTTCAAGTATCAGCAGGCTCACCATGGTGAACAAGTTTCAGTGCAGCTTCCAGACAAAGATAGACTATGAAGAGAGGCCTGACAATCTACTTCCAAAAATTAGCCAATGAAAACATATGGATCACACATTGTCCAACTCGCTTGCTTTGGACACATCATCAGGAGAGATCACTCTTAGAGGAGGACATCATGTTTGGTGAAGAAAAAGGCCAACAAGGGAGTGGGAGACCCTCAGTGAGATGGATTGGCGCAGTAGCTGTAACAATGGACTCAAACGTACCAGCAATCGTGAGGATGGTGCAGGGCCAGGCAATGTTTAGTTCTGTTGTGTGTAAGGTCGCCATGAGTTGGAGTCAACTCAATGGCAGCTAACAACAACAACAGCAATAGATAGTAAGCACAAATAAATATTACTATCATTATTCATAAACTTTTAGAGTTCCCGTTCCTCCCTCTATAAAGTGAAAGTCATAGCTAAGAGAGTTGTTGTAAGGAATAAATGAGATAAAATGTGGAGGCACCTAGCACATCCTGGACTCTTGAACAGTAGTCATGATTATTATCAGACACATACAGTAGAAATTACTAAGGTACTATCCCATGAAGACAGAACTTCTTATGAGAGCCTCAAGATCCTAACCATAGATCATAAAGCATATACTCCAAGCACAGCATCTGACTGCAGCTCCTTTCCTGCCTCCTTATCATGTTGAGCACAATATTCAAAAACTAAAGAATATGAGGTGGAAGAAAATTTAAAGTCCTAAACTCAGTCTGCACTTTATATGAACAAGGACACAGAGGCTCAGAAAGATAAGGTAATTTGCACAGTTACACAGCTAGTTGGTTACAAAGCTGGTCCTTGAAATTTATTTCTTCAACTCCCAGTCTACTATCTATGGCACTATACCATGCTAATGTTGCCTCTTCTAAATTCTCACAGTCTATCTGGTACGTCCTCTGGGACTGATATTTAAGTTCCATGAAGGGGCTTAGCTTAACTTAAATACAGAGTCAGCCTCTCCAATTGCTGTTTGATGAATGCTGAGTACTCTGTTAGTGATCAATGTATACCCGTTGCCGTTGAGTCAATTCCAACTCATAGCAATCCTATAGGACAGAGTAGAACTGCCCCATAGGGTTTCCAAGGAGTGGCTGGTGGATTTCAACTGCCAGCCTTTTGGTTTGCAACTGAGCTCTTAACCACTGCACCACCAGAGCTTTGATCAGAGTATAAAAAGAAATAATATATATTAATCAGAATAACATTATACTATCAATGCATCTGTCGGTTTGTTGTACTGTGGGGGCTTGCATGTTGCTGTGATACTGGAAGGATTGCCACTGGTATTTCAAATACCACAGGGTCATCCATGGCAGACAGGTTTCAGCAGAGCTTCCAGACTAAGACAGATTAAGAAGGACCTGGCATCTAATTCTGAAAAAAATTGGCCAGTGAAAACCTTGTGAACAGCAGCAGAACATTGTCTGATACACTGTTGGAAGATGAGCCCCTCAGGTTGGAAGGCACTCAAAATATGACTGGGGAAGAGCCTCCTCAAAGTAGAATTGACATTAAAGATGTGGATGGAGTAAAGCTTTCGAGACCTTAATTTGATAATGTGGTACGACTCAAAATGAGAAGAAACAGCTGTACACTTCCATTAATAATCAAATGCAGAATGTACAAAGCATGAATCTGGGAAAATTGGAAGTCATAAAACATGAAATGGAACACATAAAGATCAATATCCTAGGCATTCGTGGGCTGAAATGGATTTATATTGACGATTTTGAATCAGACAATCATAGGATCTACTATGCCAGGAATGACAAATTGAAGAGAAATGGCATAGACTTCACTGTCAAAAAGAGCATTTCAAGATCTGTCCTGAAGTACAAAGCTGTCAGTGATAGGATAATATCCATACACCTGCAGGAAGGCCAGTTAATATGACTTTTATCCAATTTTACGCACCAACTGCTAAGGCCAAAGATGAGGAAATTGAAGATTTTTACCAACTTCTGCAGTCTGAAATTGATCAAATATGCAATCAGGATGCATTGATAATTACAGGTGATTGGAATGCAAAAGTTGGAAACAAAGAAGAAGAAACCGTAATTGGAAAATATGGCCTTGTTTATAAAAATGACACCAGAGATCACATGATAGAATTTTGCAAGACTGATGGCTTATTCACTGCAAATACCTTTTTCAACAATATAAGCAGTGACTATACACATGGACCTCACTGGATGGAAAACTCAGGAATCAAATCGACTACATCTGTGGAAAAGGACAATGGAAAAGCTCAATATCATCAGTTAGAACAAGGCCAGGGACTGACTAAAGAACAGACCATCAATTGCTCATTTGCAAGTTTAAGTTAAAGCTGAAGAAAACTAAAACAAGTCCACAATAACCAAAATATGACCTTTAGTATATCCCACCTGAATTTGGAGACCATCTCAAGAATAGATCTGATGCATTGAACACTAATGACTAAAGACCAGATGAGTTGTGAGATGACATAAAGAACATCATATATGAAGAAAGCAAAAGGTCATTAAAAAACAGGAAGGAAAGAAAAGACCAAAATGGATGTCAGAAGTGACTCTGAAACTTGCTGTCAAACATAGAGTAGCTAAAGCGAAGGGAAGGAATTATGAAGTAAAAGAGCTGAACAGAACATTTCAAAGGTGGCCCAAGAAGACAAAGGAAAGTATTATAATGAAATGTACAAAGACCTGGAGTTAGAAAACCAAAAGGGAAGAACACAATCAGCATTTCTCAAGCTGAAGAAAAAATTCAAGCCTCAAGTTGCAATACTGAAGGATTCTATGAGGAAAATACTGAGCCATGCAGGAAGGATCAAAATAAGATGGAAGGAATACTCAGTCACTGTACCAAAAAGGACTGGTCCATGTTCAACCACTTCAGGAGAAAGTGTATGATCAAGACCCAATGGTATTGAAGGAAGAAGTCCCAGCTGCACTGAAGGCATTGCTGAAAAACAAGGTTCCAGGAATTGAAAGAATACCAATTGAGATGTTTCAACAAAAGGGTGCAACACTGGAGGTGCTCACTCGTTTACATCAAGAAATTTGGAAGACAGTTACCTGTCCAGTTGATTGGAAGAGATTCATATTTGTGCCTATTCCAAAGACTGGTGATCCAACAGAATGCGGAAATCATCAAACAATATCATTAATATCACATGCAAGTAAAATTTTTCTGAAGATAATTTAAAAGTGGTTCCAGCAGTTCCAGCAGGGAACTTCCAGAAATTCAAGCTGGATTCAGAAGGGCACCTGGAACCAGGGATATCACTACTGATGTCAGGTGGATCTTGGCTGAAAGTAGAGAACACCAGAAAGATGTTTACTTGTGATTTATCGACTATGTAAAGGAGCCCTGGTGGCACAGTGGTTAAGAGTTCGGCTGCTAACCAAAAAGGTCAGCAGTTTGAATCCACCAGCCACCCTTTGGAAACCCTATGGGGCAGTTCTACTCTGTCTTATAGGGTCACAGTGAGACATAATTTACTCGGTGGAACAGATTTGTTTTTTTGGTTTGTAAAGGTATTTGACTGTGTGGATCATAACAAATTGTGGATAACACTGTGAAGAATGGGAATTCCAGAACACTTAATTGTGCTCATGTGGAATCTGTACATAGACCAAGAGGCAGTTGTTCGAACAGAACAAGGGGATGCTGCATGGTTTAAAATCAGGGAAAGTGTGCATCAGGGTTGTACCCTTTCACCATACTTATTCAATCTGTATGCTGAGCAAATAATCCGAGAAGCTGGAGTATATGAAGAAGAACATGGCATCAGGATTGGAGGATGACTCATTAACAACCTGTGATATGCAGATGACATAACCCTGCTTGCTGAAAGAGAAGAGGACTTGAAGCACTTACTAATGAAGATCAAAGACTACAGCCTTCAATATGGTGTACACCTTAACACAAAGACAAGAGTTCTCACATCTGGACCAATAAGCAACATCACAATAAATAGAGAAAATATTGAAGTTGTCAAGGATTTCCTTTTACTTAGACCCACAATCAACGCCCATAGAAGCAGCAGTCAAGAAATCAAATGATGTATTGTTTTGGGCAAATCTGCTGCAGAAGACCTCTTTAAAGTGTTGAAAAGCAAAGATGTCACTTTGAGGCCTAAGGTGCGCCTGCCCCAAGCCATGCTATTTTCAGTGGCTTCATATGCATGTGAAAGCTGGACAATGAGTAAGGGAGACCAAAGAATTGATGCCTTTGAATTATGGTGTTGGCGAAAACTATTGAATATACCATGGAATGCCAGAAGAACGAACAAATCTGTCTTGAAAGAAGTGCAGTCAGAGTGCTCCTTGGAAGTGAGGATGGTGAAACTTTGGACATGTTATCAGTAGGGACCAGTCCCTGAAGAAGGACATCATGCTTGGTAAGGCAGAGGGTCATCGAAAAAGAGGAAGACCCTCATCTATATGGTTTGACACCATGGCTGCAACAATGGGCTCCAACAGAGCAAGGATTCTGAGAAACGCATAGGACCAGGCAGTGCTCTGTTCTGTTGTACGTGGTATGGCTAGGAGTCGGAACCAACTGGACGACTCCGAATAACACCAACAACAATCATTGAGAAAACTAGGTTATGGTTACAATAACTATATCTCTTTTAAAAATACTTCTAACTCCAATATTCTCTTATGTGGTTTTTTTTCTATAATTGAGAATGTCTTATTCGTTTTTATATCCTTCACATATTATGTATAGCACGTTGAGTTCACATTGGTGCTTAATTTAATATTTTTTGAATGAATAATTTGAATAATTGATTTGTCATAAATCTGGCATCTCATTTTTCCAATCTTTTACATTTATCTAATTCTCATATTTTTTAAGTGGCAGTGGATTTTGACTAGAAAATTTTTTAAAGCATCAAGTTAGGTCAGGTAAATTTAACCTTCCCACACACTAACCTTCAGCTCTCTCCCCTTCACATACCCACACACTCATACATTATCTTCTTTCTTTCCAGAAAATTCTGTCTTTCATTAGGGAATTTAGTACCACAATTCACTTCTAAGCCTAAACATGAGCACTGTTTGCACAGCAATAATATTAAAAGCTAATGATCGGCTCAAAATATGTGGAAAAATAATGAAGAGAAAGTGAAAAATAGAATTAAAAAATAAAAATGTTAGTGCACTCACACATTAAGTTTCCCCAACAGGGAAAACTAAATGCAAATAATAATAAAATAATACTTTGTTCTACAAACAGTAATAAGATAATACTTCATCAATTCCAAAATATACTTTTTTTTGCAACTCAACATTTCGGAGAGCAAGATGCATCTCAAAAGTGATGACATTTTTTTACCAGAGAAATATAGAAAATAGTATTTTATTTTACAGTGGAAGGTATGTTCAATATGATGAAATATAGCAGGAGCAACATTTGTGAATATCGTGTGACAGTTGTTCTTCCATGTAATTTATGCATTTTAACTTCTTTACTATTCACAATACACCTGCAAGATGAGTACTCTTTCCCCTCCTCTTTTCAGACAGGAGGAACAGGGGCAGATTAGTAGCTGAGTAGGTTGCCTAAGGTCCCACAGCTAGTAAGGAAGTGGTGGAGCTGGCAGATGAACCCAGACTCCTTCACAAGGTGTTAATACATTTTTCTGGTTTTTCAGTGTAGGACATAGTGTCTTTTTTTGTTTGTTTCCCTCACCTAGTTTGACTTTTAGAATACTTTCACATCTTCCACAAAATCTCTGTAATATCCATTTTTATTTTCACTATTATTTGTGTTTGTGTGTATGGAGATTTTACCAGAATGTCATCATTAGAGGCAGGATAAATGCAGTAATTAAAAGCACCATCTCTCAAACCAGAAACTTTCCAGCTTCAAATCCTGGCATTGCCACTTACTAGCCCTGTCACCTTGGTTAAACTGCCTCAGCTTCCTCATTTAAAAACCAGTTTGTTTGTTTTTTAAATTCCACCTCATCAGGTTATTAACTCATTGCCATCGAGTCGATTCCGACTCATAGCGACCCTACAGGACAGAGTAGAACTGTTCCATAGGGTTTCCAAGGAGTGGCTGGTGGATTTGAACTTCTGACCTTTTGATCAGCAGCCAGGTTCTTAGCCACTGTGCCCCTAGGGTTATTAGGAGAATTAAATTAAATGACATGTATGAAGTGTTTAGAATAATAATTGAGTGTAATGAGTGTCCAGCAAATAAATACTGGGAACTGAAATCACAGTACGTGACACTGAAGTAAAAGGGAAGAGAATGAAGTAAAAAAGTGTCAGGAGGAAACACTCAGAAAAGTTAGTTAATTTATTAATTTTTTCATGGATTCAGCAAAACATGTATTGGGGTTGTATTTTGTTCAAAGTAATGTAAGGGCAACATGTTCTTTCTTGTGGCTTAAGGTCTAGAGAGGGAAGGCACCTGGCAAAATGCCTTTGTGTTCTACACAGGTCCTGACACTGAATAAATGAGTAGATGAATGAATGGATGAAAGGGATGAGTACATCAATTCTTCTTCCCAAAAAGGGTAGAGAAGCACAGACAGAGCTCTAGTGCTCAAAGGAGGGCAAAATAACACCCAGCTAAGATGGATTTGAAGAAATACATTCACTAAATATTTAAGTTACTGCAATATACTGTATTTCCTATTACCGTCGAGTTGATTCCGACTCGTAGTGACCCTATAGGACAGAGTAAAACTACCCCATAAGGTTTCCAAGGCTGTAAATCTTTATGGAAGCATACTGCCACATCTTCCTCCCTGGGAGTGGCTGGTGGGTTTGAACTGCCGACCTTTTGGTTAGAAGCCAATCACTTTAACCACTGCACCACCAGGGCTCCTGATATACTATATTTAGAATACAGGAAGAAAAAAAAAAAAATCAGCCCTGGTCTTAAGAATGATGCTTCTTGTACTTATTTGTGATTTAGATATAGATATTAGTGGGAAAACATCTCTAATGAGTCAAGTAACTGTTTTAGTCAGTAGCGTTGAAGTCAAACAGCTTATTATTCCAGGCAAGCCAGCTCTAAATTGCTGCTGTAGTGCTCTTTCTTGAAATGGATATAAAATTGCATTTTTCCCAGAGAGAGATTTATTACCGCACTTAAGTATTTGAATTAATTTCAAATTTATCAGAACACAAGAACTCGAATGAAAATTTTGGAAAAAGCTTAAGTAAAACAATTGCGTTTATCAATTAGTCAAGTAGACGTTTCCTGTTTGCTTGTTTGTCTGCGTGTTTGTCTGTCATTCCCTGTACTGAATGATTTAGCTAAAGTGAACAGATCTTAATTTGTGGCCAAGAGGGTCACATGCTTATATTTTACAAAGATAAGTAAATCCACCTTGACAAAACCTAATTTGAATTGATTAAAGAAAATAACTAAAATGGCATTCTCCAAATATGTATTAAAAAAACAGGATAAAAAACTATCTTATCAAAATCATGAATAATATTTTCTTGTCAATTACACACACACACACACACACACATAAAGTTTTTAATGGAAAAGTCCACAAAAATATCACAAAGCATTTAAAATGAGAACATGAATATAAAACCTCTTCCTTCTGCTTGTTTTATCCAGCAGATGTCACTCTTCTCAAACTTGATGACGTGTCAATAAGCAAATAAGGGTCATATACTATGTTAATGAAAGAAATTGGTAGTTGAGATGAATAAAATCCACAAATAATCCCACTCTAATTTTTGGCAACTGCAAAAATGAAACTTCAGGAATGGAGAGGCCTTAGCAGCTACAAGTCTAACCACTCTCCAGACTTGGGTTCTCTCCACACAATCCCTGCTGAGTGGTTATCTGACCTGTTCTTAAAAACCTGCCTTAAAACAACAGCCACACCCATCTGGAGCAGCCAGTCCATCTCTGTTTCAGTTCTGCGTGTTGGAAATTTCTTTCTTACTTTGATATATCTTCCACCCACTGTTCGAATTTCTACCTTGGAAATTATATAAATCATATCTAATATTCTTGTTCCAAATAATAGTCACTGAAAATACAGGCATATCTCGTTTTATTGTGCTTAGCTTTATTGCTCTTCACAGATACTGTGTTTTTTACAAATTGAAGGTTTGTGGCAACCCTGCATCCAGCAAGTCTATCAGTGACATTTTTCCAACAGCATGTGCTCACTTCATGTCTCTTTGGTACATTTTGGTAATTCTTGCAACATTTCAAACTTTTTCATTATTATTATATCTGTTATGGTGATCTGTGATCAGTGATCTTTGATGTTACTATTGTGATTGTTTTGGGGCATCAAGAACCATGCCCATATAAGATGACGGACTTAATCGATAAAGTTGTGTGTGTTCTGACTGCTTCACTGACTGGCCATTCCCGTCTCACTCCCTCTCCTCAGGCTTCCCTGTTCCCTGAGAGACAACAATATTGAAGTTAGGCCAATTAATAACCACGGAGGGCCTCAAAGGGTCAAGTGAAAGGAAGAGTTGCACAGCTCTCGCTTTAAATCAAGAGGTAGAAATTATTAAGCTTAGTGAGGAAGGCATATCAAAAGCCAAGATATGCTGAAAGCTAGTCCTCTTGCGCCAACCAGTTAGCTAGGTTGTGAATGCAAAGGAAAGGTTCTTGAAGGAAATTAAAAGTGCTACTTTAGTGAACACATGAATGATAAGAAAGAAAAACAGCCTTATTGCTGATATGGGGAAAGTTTTATTGGTCTGAATAGAAGATCCAACCATCCACAATATTCCCTTAAGCCAAAGCCTAATCCAGACCAAGACCCTAACTTTTTTCAATTCTGTGAAGGCTGAGAGAGGTGAGGAAGCTGCAGAAGAAAAGTCTGAAGCTAGCAGAGGTTGGTTCATAAGGTTTAAGGAAAGAAGCGGTCTCCATAATATAAAAGTGCAAGATGAAACAGCAAGTGCTGATGTAGAAGCTGCAGCAAGTTACACACAAGATTTAGCTAAGATAATTGTATTAGTTATCTAGTGGTTCTGTAACAGAAATACCACAACTGGATGACTTTAACAAAGAGAAATTTATTCTTTCACAGTCTAGTAGGCTACAAGTCCAAATTCAGGGCATCAGCTCAAGCGGAAGGCTTTCTCTGTCAGCTCTGGAGGAAGGTCCTTGTCATCAATCTTCCATTGGTTGAGGAGCTTCTCAGGAGCAGGGACCCCAGGTCCAAAGGACCCGCTGTGCTTCCAGTGCTGCTTTCTTGATGGTATGAGGTCCCTCTATCTGTCTGCTCCCTTCTCTGTTTTATATCTCAAAAGAGATTGACTTAAGACACAATCTAACCTTGTAGATTGAGTTTGCATAACTGCTGCCTATCCCACTTCACTGATGTCGTAGAGGTAGGATTTACAACACATAGGAAAATCACAACAGATGACAAAACGGTGGACAATCACACAATTCTGGGAATCATGGCCTAACCAAATTGATACACATATTTTTGGCAGACACAATTCAATCCATGACAATAACTGATGAAGGTGGCTACATTAAACAACTGATTTTCAGTGTAGACAAAACAGCCTTATATTGGAAGAAGATACCATCTAGGACTTTCATAGCAAGAGAAGAGAAGTCAATGCCTAGCTTCAAAGCTTCAAAGGACAGGCTGACTCTCTTGTTAAGGGCTAATGCAGCTGATGACTTTAAGTTGAAGCCAATGCTCATTTACCGTGCCAAAAATACTAGGCCTCTTAAGAATTATGGTAAATCTACTCTGCCTGTGCTCTATAAATGGAACAACAAAGCCTGGATGACAGCACATCTGTTTACAACATGGTTTACTGAATATTTTAAGCCCATTGTTTATAACTACTGCTCGGAAAAAAAGATTCCTTTCAAAATATTACTGCTCACTGACAATGCACCTGGTCACCTAAGAGCAATAATGGAGATGAGTAAGGAGATTAATGTTGTTTTCATGCCTACTAACACACCATCCATTCTGCAGCCCATGGATAAAGGAGTGATTTCAACTTTCACGTCTTATTATTTAAGAAACACATTTTGTAAGGCTATAGCTTCCATAGATAGTGATTCCTCTGATGAATCTGGGCAAAGTAAATTGAAAACCTTCTGGAAAGGACTCACCATTCTGGATGCCGTTAAGAACATTTGTGATTCATGGAAGGAGGTCAAAGTATCAACATCAACAGGAGTTTGGAAGAAGTTGATTCCAACTCTCATGGATGACCTTGAGGGGTTCAAGACTTCAGTGGTGGAAGTAACTGCAGATGTAGTGGAAATAACAAGAGAACTAGAATTAGAAGTAGAGCCTGAAGATGTGACTGAATTGCTGCAATCTCACGATAAAACTTTAATGGATGAGGAGTTGCTTCCTATGGATGAGCAGAGAATCTACTCCTGGTGAAGATGCTGTGAACATTGTTGAAATGATAACAAAGAATTTAGAATATTACATAAACTTAGTTGATAAAAGCAGCAGCAGGATTTGAGAGAATTGAGTTCAATTTTGAAAGAATTCTACTGTGGGTAAAACGCTATCAAACAGCATCATATGCTACAGAGAAATCTTCTGTGAAAGGAAGAGGCAGGCAAACTTCATTGTTGTCTTATTTTAAGAAATTGCCACAGCCACCCCAACCTTCAGCAACCACCACCCTGATCAGTCAGCAGCCATCAATGAGAAAAGACCGTCTGCCAGCAAAAAGATCAGTACTCCCTGAAGCCTTAGATGATGGTTAGCATTTTTAGCAATAAAGTATTTTTAATTAAGGTATGTACATTTTTAGACATAATGCTATTGCACACTTAATTAAAAAAAAAACAAAAAAAACCGTTGCCATCGACTCACAGCGACCCTATAGGACAGAGTATAACTACTCCATAGGGTATCCAAGAAGTGGCTGGTGGATTCCAACTGTCAAACTTGGTTATCAGCCAAGCTCTTAACCACTGTGCCACCAGGGCTTCTGCACACTTAATAGACTACAATATAGTGTAAACATAACTTTTATACGCACTGGGAAACCAAAAAATTCATGTGACTTGCTTTATTGCGATGTTTGCTTTATTGCAGTGGTCTGGAACTGAACCTGCAATATCTCCAAGGTATGCGTGTAATTTGACAGTTCTTAAGTTCCACCTGAATATTCTATTCTCCAGGGGCAAACATATTCTGTCACCAAAATTCACTGATGAGTAAATTGTTTGGGATAAGGGACATATTTTCATATAAACACAAAGTTATAAATGGTGATTAGCGTTGTTGGCTAGATCACAAAATTTCCTTTAACTTATATCAAGAAGAAGGCGTTAGAAATTTTCTATATTAAATAAGTATTTATGAAATACCTAATTAATAATCTCCAGTAGAGATTATTTATTAATTGTATTTGGTTTGTCAGTATACAGAAATACATTAGAAAGTTATTTCCCAAATTCAAATCATAATTCTAAGTGTCTATCACATATTCTGCCCTATTTTAGTGTATCTGTAAGTTATCTGAATTATAAATGATCATTTTACATTATTTGAAATCTTTTAAGAGTTACCAAACAGTGTTCAAAGTACATTTCCATTCTTAAATTCTTTAATCTGATCATTACAATTTAATATTCGTTAATCTGCATGAACACAGCTGAGCAAAACAATCCAAAGGGAATAGTATTGAGAGAATGAAATTTTGTCACAGAACCTGGTAATTATTGCAAATGGAGATTACTCAGTGCCAGTACAGCTGTCTATACACCAAGTCATTATATTTTATTTTTAGAGTTGTTTGATGGTTGCTTTAGGCCTTTACTGAGTCAACATATAAACTCTATGTTGATTTTAAAAGCATTTCTCATCATTATATGTATTATGAGTACAGTGGACATTTCTTATAACTCATTATAATGACCTTATGACACGTTTAGTTCTAGATAATAGCCATGTGAAGTCGTTTTCTCTTAAAAATCTTAGGAAAAATATAAAAGGATACTCCAAAATCAACTGAGTGCAAATTATTTTCACTGAAAATTATTATGTTTATGCAAATCAAGTAATATAAATTATGTTACAACTATTTCTAAACAGTTCTTTAGAAAAAAATAAAAATAATAGAATACTTTTAAAGATGACAACCCAGCCAAGTTTCCCAATTCTGCTGAGTCTTTCTGGAACCTCTAGATGTCCATCTGTCACTTAAGGCCACATGCATTTACAACTAAAAAATTCTCTGTCAATAAGATTTAGGGTTGTGGGAGGATTAAAACTCAAAGCCCATTATTGATATATCCCGTTAATTGGCATTCCAATTTTTGATGAGGCAAAAACAAGAAAGGCTCTTTAAACTTGGTTTAAATGAAGAATGGAAGGGAAGGCTATGATTCACCAGTTATCCCAGAAGCTAATCTCACCAAGCAAGCTAAAGGAGATGGAGATTACAGAGCCACTGCTCTCAGACCCCGTATTTTAAGAGGTAAACTTATCAATATTGCCTACAACAATATTTGTCTGTGGATATTTCCTAGATCTAGTTTGTATATTAATTATTATTCTTTTTGATGTTGTTATTGAGGTCTTCTTACACTCAACCAAATTCTGATTCCTTAAGACAAGAAACATGATTTATTCTCTCTGGTACTTCCCAACCATATCTACTGTAATTGCCTCATATGCACGCAAAAACGGGACGATAAATAAGGAAGACTGAAGAAGAACTGATGCCTTTGAATTATGGTGTTGGTGAAGAATATTGAGTATACCATGGACTGCCAAAAGAATGAACAATCTGTCTTGGAAGAAGTACAACCAGAATGCTCCTTAGAAGCAAGGATAGCAAGACTACGTCTCACATACTTCGGACATGTTATCAGGAGGGATCAGTCCCTGGAGAAGAACATCATGCTTGGTGAAATAGAAGATCATCGAAAGAGGAAGACCCTCAACAAGATGGATTGACACAGTGACTGCAACAGTGGGCTCAAGCATAACAACAATTGTAATGATGGTGCAGGACCAGGTAGTGTTTCATTTGTTGTACGTGGGGTCGCTATGAGTCGGATCCCACTCTATGGCACCTAACAACCACAACAACATCAGCTGTAATGCTAAGCATGCATTGTATATACAAATTGTATTGTAGGTTTTTTTGTTTGTTTTTTACCTTTTATGGACTTTTGTCTGTTGGTTATTACTTCCATAGTATCCAATTAAAATCTATTGGAATTTTTTAAATGATGAACTTTGAAATCAAACTAACACTGGTATATAAGTCAAGCCAAAACTCTTATGTGATGTAATCAAAACTGATAATTGGTTGACTAACTGAAAAAAATTTGACAGAGTAGGGAATAGTAAAAATGATGCACCTTTTAATCTTACTTATTTTATTTAACTTGAAACTTATAACCTTGAACCATCTTTTGCATGTGGATGCACTAATTACAGTGCCATGTTATCTTTTTTGTACAAATCATGCTAAAAATCATCTCTGATTTCCACATTTGCTTTCTTTAAAATGAAATGAGAACGTGAACACACAATAGGAGTTCAAAATCTTTCTAGATTTTTTAAATTTTTATAGTTTATTATAATTTCCTCACCTAAACATAATTCAACAGAAATTCTTTTTAGCAACATATTTATATTGAATCTTTCAAAGCCTTCAACTTAGTTTTCGTAAAAACAACAATCATCTGGTTTTTGGTACTCACATTTCATCATCTTACAGAGTTCAGTAAATTACATCAATCACAGGAACAAAACATAAACAGGTTTGGAAACATACTCAACAGACTTTCAGTAAGCATACGATTTAACAGATGGCACAGAATCACACAAATCTATTAGAAGTTAACCCACTGGTCACCAGGATATGTTAGCAGGTCATGGGCTTCACTCTATATATTTTACAGAACAGGAGCTTATTGAAGAGCACTTAACTATGGAGATAGATTTAGAGAGCTTCTTTGGGGTCTTAAAATCTTACATAAAGACTAACAGTTAGTGGTACAAGTGTAGAAAAACTAAAGGCCTAGTTTATTCCTTGCATTCATTCAACCAACCAACACATACTTGTTGAGAGTGACTACTCTTTGTCAGCCTCTGTTCTCAGTGCAACAAAGACAATCATGCAAACAGAGACAACTGTCAGTTGTTAGTACAAGCATTACATTTTTATTATTTTATGGGCAATTTTTTCAATTTCTGGGAAAAAATACTTTTCTAAACTTGATGAGAACAAGTTGTTGAGGGTATTTAAGTCAGGTATATCTGAGAAATTTTTCTAGAATTATATCTAGCTCTGCAAATTGAATATGGAATTATAAAGCAGAAGACCTCGGAGATTTCAAGTAAAAGTTTTAAATGTCATACTGTGGTAGGCTGAAAAAAATTTATCCAGGTAAAATCCCTGAAACTGTGAATGTGATCTTATTTAGAAAAAGGTCTTTGCAAATTTGAGTAAATTAAGGATATTGAGATGTGGAGATAATCCTGGATTATCTGGTTGGACCTAAATCCAATGACAAGTGTCTTTATACAATAAAGACAGAAGGATATTTGAGCCAGAAGAGATAACACAGAGAAAAGGTGGAGGCAATGTTACCATAGAGGCAGACTTTGGAGTAATGCGGCCACAAATCAAGGAATATTGACAGCCACCAGAAACTAGAAGACACAGAGTGGATTCTCCTCCAGCGCCTCTGGATGTAGTTCAGCACAGCCAACACTTTGATTTTGGACTTTTGGCCTCCAGAACTGTGAGATAATAAATTTCTGTAGTTTTAAGCCATCACATTTGTGGCTTACTTGTTATGGTAGCCACAGGAAACTAATACATATACCACAGAGACAATTTAGTAAGCATCTTCCAGCTAATCCCTATACTGGAAACAACCCAAGATTAAGTGTAGAATAGGTAGACTTAGGTATTCATTAGGAAAAGATTTCTAAAAGAATATTTGAGCAATTCAAGAATTTTATAGATCTGATTTTACTCAGTTTAATCTGTTGTGTTGCTTCTACAGAGAATCGTTGCTTCTAGAGAATTATGGAAAACAATTTAAAATATATTCATATGAAAAGCAAAATTCACAAGTGATAGCAGTTGGCTACAAATGCAATATATTTTCATTCCTATAGGAATTGCTTTATTGGGCTTTTTAAAAGAACATATGGCTCTAAGTTTCTTCAGGGAATATATTAACATTGCTATTGAATTTAAAAGAGAACACATAAAATTAAATTTGAAAATATGGGACTTGAGTGCTGATATTATCTAAAGGAGATTGGTAATGCTAATAGAGCACCATGGGGATGCTAACAGGAAGTCTTATCCAAAAAGTATTAGCAAATTGTTTTACAAATTCCATGTGCCCATACATGTACACTCATTAATAAAATGTTAATTGATTTTTTAATTTACAGTGAAAACTAATGCCATGAGCAATAAAGTAAACAAATTCCATTATAGACTGTATCAGAAATCTCTATTAAATTTAGAGAGAAGTTGTCTTTACTTTTATTCAGCTTAAGTAAAACATTTGGATATTTTAAACATGCTGAATATTTTTAAGTATTATTCTATTTTGTAAAATCTGATTTAATGTACACTTTCACGCCTATGTTATTTTCAATAGATGTTCAATTCTTAAGACAAAAATATTCTTACTTTATTCAACATTAAGCATTATATTATGCAATTATGTCATAGTTTTCAGCTACTGAAATTCACCTATATAACTTTAGAGTGGTACTCAGAGTCAAGGAATCAAGTTGTAAGGCTTTAAATTCTAGAGATAATAATAATTTGGGGAAAATCCCAAATCAAACTAGAGAGAACCAGCTAAGAAGTGGATGACAGCCAGTTTGTTATGCAAATGGAGACAAATAAGAAATGTGGAAACTATGCAATATCTTTACAGGAAATTGAACTACTCACATCATATTAATAAGTTTTGAAATCAGGTCTTCTCATTGAGCATATTGATGAGCTGAATCTTATTCTTCTGCTGATTCACAGGTGGTTCAGGATAAGGCTGTCTGCAGCTTTTTATGCATTTTGGTATTCTTTTGGTACAGGGGAGTCTGAGTCGAATAACATTATTAGCTGGAATGGAATTCCCACTGAATAGCTCTTCTGGGGCAGGAAGAAGATTAAATGCAGGAATTTCTTTAGGACCAATCATGAAAAACTGAGTTACTGACAGAACAAAAGAACATAGTTACAAGGTTGTCTTACCTCTGTGGTAAGCCCAGTTTAAGAAAATAAAGCTGTACATAACTGGATATCTATCTGCAAAAAAATGAAACAAGACCCATACCTCATACCATGCACAAAAACTAATTCAAAATGGATCAAAGACCTAAATATAAAATCTAAAACAATAGTTTCCACGTTGGGAGAGACTGAGAAGCGGAGAGTCTGCTGAGGCCTCCAGAGCCAGTGAAAAGCAGTATTCAATAGGCAAAAGTAAGTACATGCATTAACCTACCACACAGATCAAAAAACAACTCATTTGTGAAGAACCTCTCTCCCATTTACGTGTTCCCTCCCCACCCTGCACCAGGTCCTGGGCCAGCTTCAGCTGATAGCTGCCACCCCTGGGCCGGAAGTAGGACCCTTCACACACCCTAAGCCATTCTCCAGGACTTGGAGAGGGAATAAATCAACAAACAGGAAAAGATAATCTGCCAGATTCTCTAAACCAGGAACTTAGGGCAGGCATAGCTCCTTTGCTTAGGCACAGGCATAAGGGTCCACAGACTTTGAATGACTTACACCCCTGCATAGACCTATGTGGGCCCATTTTAACAGCTTAGGCCCTCATTAGCACACTACAACAGGGTATATACCTGAAGCCTAGCTTCACTGTATCAGCTATATGGTGGAATGGTAGGTTAGTGACATTTCATACCACTCTGCCCATTAAGCAGGATCCTTACCTACCCACATCAGGGGCCTGAGAACTCATGGCTCCACTCACACCACCTAACTACCTGCAACAGGCATCCAAGAATAAGTGGTGCCTCCCAGTCCTTACAGCCAACACCATCGGGTGCCCATAGTCTGGCTGCAAAACCCACCCACCTGCGCATTCTAGGGATGAGGGACATGCTTTCCTCCCAGACACTCAGCGTCAGACATCAGCCCGCTGCCTTGCTCAGCATGTGACCTCCTACTGCAGCTGGTTACCTGTGCTCATTCCAATCACCCCTGCCCATTTAGGACTGTAACTAAGAGCCTGCACCACACACTTGGTGACTGACTATCTGGACACCTAAGCTGAATCCATACAAGAAAAGTAAATGGAATCCTGGGCTCACATACCTAGTAATAGATCTAACCACCTGGTGACAGACTGTTAGAGCTTCAAAGGAACCAATAATCAAACTAGCTCACACAAGCAGCCTATTTGGGCAAATTAAAAGAAAATAACAAAAAGCTAGGACACAGAAAGAAAACATAAAATAAATAAATATAATAATGGAGATAACTGTCAATATTAAATCACATAAAGAGGCGGACCATGATGGCTTCAGTAAGCCACCAAAACAAAGACTCAAGAAATTTTCCGGAGGAATAGAACTTCTTGCAATTACCGTAGGTAGAATAAAAAGATTAATATACAGAACTCTTTGAGAGATCAGGAAGGAGACCAAGCAAAAGGTAGAATAATCCAAGGAACACACAGACAAAGCAATAGAGACTCTTAAGAACATTACAGAACAGCACAATGACAAATTTAACAGGTTGCAAGAATCCATAGAGAGACACCAAACAGAAATCCAGAAGATTAACAATAAAATTTCAGAATTAGACAACTCAATAGAAAGTTATAGCAGCAGAATTGAGGCAATGGAAGTCAGAATTAGTGAGATTGAAAACAAAGCATTTGACACCAACTTAACTGAGGAAAAATCAGATAAAATGATTTTAAAAATTAAAGAAACCCTAAGAATTATGTGGGACTGTATCAAGAGGAATGAGCTACCAGTAACTGGAGTACAAGAACAGGGGTGGGGGGGATAAAACAAAATACAGAGAATTGTTGAAGAGTTGTTGGCGGAAAACATACTTCATATTGTGAAAGATGTCTATCTAAGATGATCATCAAACCCCTCACAAGGTAGATCCCAAAAGAAAGTTGCCAAGACATATTATAACCAGACTTACCAAAACCAAAGATGAAGAGAGAATTTTAAGAGTGGTTAAGGATAAACGAAAAGTCACTTACAAAGGAAGGTCGATAAGCCTAAGCTCAGACTGAAGGCAATGGAATGACATATATAAAGCCCTGAAGGAAAAAAATTGCCAGCCAAGTATTACATATCCAGCAAAACTCTCTCTCAAATATGATGGTGAAATTGGGGCATTTCCAGATAAACAGAAGTTTAGGAAGTTTATGAAAACAAAACCAAAATTACAAGAAATACTTAAGGGAGTTCTCCAGTTAGAAAATCAATAACATCAGATAACAACCCAAGACTAGAACACAGGAGGGAGCACTGAGATAGCAACTAAGATAGGAAAGTCACAATAATAAATCAAAGCTAAAACACTGAAAATAGGGAAACAGAGACATCTATATGTAAAAGATAACAACACTAAAACAAAAAAGAGGGACTAAAAAATGTAGTCATAGATCTTTCATGTGGAGAGGAAGTCAAGGCAATATCAAGAAATAAAAGATTGTTTTAAACATAGAAAAATAGTGGTAAATATTAAGGTAAACCCAAAGGAAACTAACAATCCTGCACATCAAAAAAAAAAAAAAAAAAATACTCAGCAAATACAAAATCAACAACAATGAAAAAGATGAAAAGAAAATACATAAAGAAAAACGACACAGCACAGAAAATTAAGTGGAACAAAGAAACTGTGAACAACACACAAAAAAAGACATCAAAATGACAGCACTAAACTCATACCTATCAATAATTACCCAGAATGTAAATGGACTAAATGCACCAATAAAGAGACAGAGAGTGGCAGATTGGATAAAAATACACAATCCATCTATATGCTGTGTACAAGAGACACACCTTAGACTTAGGGACACAAACAAACTAAAAGGATGGGGAAAAAAATGTATCAAGCAAACAACAATCAAAAAAGAACAGGAGTGGCAATATTAAGCTCTGACAAAATACACTTTAAGGTAAAATCCACCACAAAGGATAAGGAAGGACACTATACAAGATTAAAAGGTCAATACACCAGGAGCACATAACCAAACTAAATATTTACAAATCCAATGACAGGGCTCCAAAATACATAAAACAAACTCTAACGGCATTGAAAAGACAGATAGACAGCTCCACAATAATAGTAGGGGACTTCAAAACACCACTTTCAGTGAAGGACAGAACAGCCAGAAAGAAGCTCAATAAAGACACGGAAGATTTAAATGCCACAACCAACCAACTTGACCTCATAGACATATACAGAACACTCTACCTAACAGCAGACACGTATACTTTTTTCCAATGCAGATGGAACATTTTCCAGAATTGGCCTCATATTAGACCATAAAGCAAGCTTTAACAGAATCCAAAGCATCGAAATATTACAAAGCATCTTTTCTGACCTAAAAATAGAAATCAATGACAGAAACAGCAAGAAAAAAAATCAAACACATGGAAACTGAACAACATCTTGCTCAAAAACTACTGGGTTATAGAAGAAATTAAGGACAGAATAAAGAAATTCACAGAACCAAATGAGAATGAAAACACATTCTACCAGAACTTTGGGACACAGTAAAGCAGTGCTCAGAGGTCAGTTTATAGCAATAAATGCACACATCCAAAAAGAAGAAAGGACCAAAATCAAAACATTAATCCTACAACTCAAACAAATAGAAAGAGAGCAGCAAGAGAAACCCTCAGTCACCAGAAGAAAAGAAATAATAAGAATTAGAGCAGAATTAAATGAAATAGAGAAGAGAAAAACAATTGGAAGTGTTCACAAGACCAAAATTGGGTTCTTTGAAAAGATCAACAAAATCGAAAAACCATTGGCCAAACTGACAAAAAAAAAAAAACAGGAGAGGAAGCAAATAACCCAAATAAGAAATAAGATGGGCCATATCACAACAGACCCAACTGAAATTAAAAGAATCCTAACAGAATACTATGAAAAATTGTACTCTAACAAATTTGAAAACCTAGAGGAAATTGACAGACTTCTAAAAACACACCACCTACCTAATCTAACATAAAGAGAGGTAGAACAACTAAATAAACCTGTAACAAAAGAAGAGCTTGAAAAGGTAATTTAGAAACTCCCAACAACAACAACAAAAAAAATCTCTGGCCCGGATGGTTTCACGGGGGATTTCTATAAAACTTTCAGAGACGAGTTAACACCACTACTACTAACAGTATTTCAGAGCATAGAAAAGGATGGAATACTCCCAAAATCAGTCTATGAAGCCAGCATAACCCTGATACCAAAACCAGGTCAAGACACCACAAAAAAACAAAATTACAGACCAATATCCGTCATGAACATAGAGGCAAAAATCCTCAACAAAATTCTAGCCAATAGAATTCAACAACGTATGAAAAGCATAATTCACCATGACCAAGTAGGATTTATATATACCACGTATGCAGGGATGGTTCAACATTAGAAAAACAATCAATGTAATCCATCACATAAATAAAACAAAAGACAAGAACCACATGATCTTATCAATTGATGCAGAAAAGGCATTTGACCAAGTCCAACACCCATTCATGATAAAAACTCTCAGCACAATAGGAATAGAAGGGAAGTTCCTCAACATAATAGAGGGCATTTATACAAAGCCAACAGCCAACATCATCCTAAATGGAGAGAGTCTGAAAGCATTCCCCTTGAGAACAGGAACCAGACAAGGATGCCCTTAGCACCACTCTTATTAAACATTGTGCTGGAGGTCCTAGCCAGAGCAATTAGGCTAGAAAAAGAAATAAAGGGCATCCAAATTTGTAAGGAAGAAATAAAAGTATCTCTGTTTGCAGATGGTATGATCTTATACATAGAAAACCCCAAAGAATCCATTAGAAAACTACTGGAACTAATAGAAGATTTCAGCAAAGTATAAGGATACAAGAGAACTATACAAAACTCAGTTGGATACTTCTACACCAACAAAAAGAACTTTGAAGAGGAAATCACCAACTCAATACCATTTACAATAGCCCCCAAGACGATAAAATACTTAGGAATAAATCTAACGAGAGACTTAAAAGACCTATACAAAGAAAATTACAAGACACTACTGCAAGAAACCAAAAGAGACCTACATAAGTGGAAAAACATACCTTGCTCATGGAAAGGAAGACTCAACCTTGTCAAAAAATCAATTCTACCCAAAGCGATCTACAGATACCATGCTATCCTGATCCAGATTCCAACGACATTTTTTAATGAGATGTAGAAACAAATCACCAAGTTCATATGGAAAGGGAAGAGGCCATGGATAATTAAAACATTACTCAAGAAGAACAAAGTGGGAGGCCTCACACTACTTGATTTTAGAAACTATTATACCACCATGGTAGTCAAAACAGCCTGGTATTGGTACAACAACAGATACATAGACCAATGGAACAGAACTGAGAATCCAGACATAAATTTATCAACCTATGAGCAGCTTATATTTGACAAAGGCCCAAAGTCTGTTAATTGGGGGAAAAGGCAGTCTCTTTAACAAATGGTGCTGGCATAACTGGATATCCATCTGCAGAACAATGAAACAAGACCCATACCTCACACCATGCACAAAAACTAACTCAAAATGGATCAAAGACCTTAATATAAAATCTAAAATGATAAAGATCATGGAAGAAAAAATAGGGATAACACTAGGAGCCCTAATACATGGCATAAACAGAATACAAAACATTACTAACAATGCACAAACACCAGAAGAGAAACTAGATAACTGGGAGCTCTTAAAAATGAAACACTTGTGCTCATCAAAAGACTTCATTAAAGGAGTCAAAAGACAAACTACAGACTGGGAAAATATTTTTGATTATGACAAATCTGATCAGGGTCTAATCTCTAAAATCTACAAGATACTGCAAAACCTCAATAACAAAAAGACAAATAACTCAATTAAAAAATAGGCGAAGGATATGAACAGGCATTTCCCCGAAGAAGACATTCAGGTGGCTAACAGATACATGAAGAAAAGCTCACGATCATTAGCCATTAGAGAAATGCAAATCAAAACTACAATGAGATACCATCTCAGTCCAACAAGGCTAGCATTAATCCAAAAAACACAAAATAACAAATGTTGGAGAGCCTGTGGAGAGACTGGAACACTTACACACTGCTGTGGGGATGTAAAGTGGTACAACCACTTTGGAGATCGATTTGCCACTTCCTTAAAATCTAGAAATAGAAGTACCAACTGATGCAGCAATGTCACTCCTTGGAATATATCCTGGAGAAATAAGAGCCGTCACACAAATAGATATATGCACACCCATGTTCATTGCAGCACTGTTCACAATGGCAAAAAGATGGAAACAACATAGTTGCCCATCAGTGGACCAATGGATAAACAAATTATGGTATACTGACACAATGGAATACTATGCAACAACAAAGAACTATGATGAATCTGCGAAACATCTCATAATGTGCATCAATCTGGAAGGCATTATGCTGAGTAAAGTTAGTTGCAAAAGGACAAATATTATATGAGACCACTATTGTGAGAACTCAAGAAATGGTTTAAACACAGAGGAGAACATTCTTTGATGGTTAGGAGGGTATGGAGGGAGAGAGAGGGGTATTCACTAACTGGATAGTAGACAAGAATTACCTTAGGTGAAGGGAAGGACAACACACATTTCAGGGGTAGTCAGCGCAATTGAACTAAACCGAAAGCTAAGAAGTTTCCTGAATACAATCAAACACTTTGAGGGACAGAGTAGCAGCAGCGGGGGTCTGGGGACCATGCTTTCAGGGAACGTCTAGGTCAATTGGCATAACAAAGTTTATTAAGAAAATGTTCTGCATCCTACTTTGGTGAGTGGTGTCTGGGGTCTTAAAACTAGCGAGTGGCCCCCTAAGATGCATCAATTGGTCCCAACCCACCTGGAGTAAAGGAGAATGAAGAACACCAAAGACACAGGAAAATATCCCAAGAGAGAGAAAGGGCCACATAAACCAGAGACTTCATCAGTCTGAGACCAGAAGAACTAGATGGAGCCCGGCTACCACCAATGACCACCCGGACAGGGAACACAACAGAGAATCCCTGATGGAGCAGGAGAAAAGTGGGGTGCAGAACTCAAATTCTAGTAAAAAGATCAGACTTAATGGTCTGACTGAGACTGGAGGGACCACGGAAGACATGGCCCCAGACTCTCCGTTAGCCCAAAACTGAAACCATTCCCGAAGCCAACTCTTCAGACAAAGATTAGACTGGATTATAAACACAAAATGATACTTGTGAAGAGAGTTCTTTGTAGCTCACATAGATACATGAGACTAAATGGGCACCTCCTGTCCAGTGGCAAGATGAGAAGGCAAAAAGGGATAGGATCTGCTTTAATGGACGTGGGAAATTTGAGGTGCAAAGGAAGAGTGTGCTGTCACATTATAGGGAGAGCAGCTAGGGTCACAAAGCAATGTGTATACATTTTTGTATGAGAACTGACTTGAACTGTAAACTTTCACTTAAAGCACAATTTTAAAAAATCTAAAATGATAAAGATCATGGAAGAAAGAATAGGGACAATGCTAGGAGCCCTAATACATGTCATAAACAGAATATAAAACAACCAACAGAAGGGTAAAACAGTAGACAATACTGGGGAAGCCAGCAGAACTTGTACAAGGAAAGGTCATGGAAGCTCCATAGACACATCCAAACTCCCTGAGGGATTGAATTGCTGGGCTGAGGGCTGTGGGGACCATGGTCTTGGGGAACATACAGCTCAATTGGCATAACATAGTTTATAAAGAAAATGTTCGACATTCCACGTTGGTGAGTAGCATCTGGGGTCTTAAAAGCCTGTGAGTGGCCATCTAAGATACTCCGCTGGTCTCACTCCTTCAGGAGCAAGGGAGAATGAAGAAAACTAAAGGTACAAGGAAAAGATTAGTCCAAAGGAGTAATGGACCACAACTACCATGGCCTTCACCAGACTGAGTCCAGTACGACTAGATGGTGCCCAGCTACCACCACTGACTGCTCTGACAGGAATCACAATAGAAGGTCCCAGACAGAGCTGGAGAAAAATGCAGAACAAAATTCTAACTCACAATAAAAGACCAGACTTACTGGCCTGACAGAGACTGGAGAAACACCGAGAGTATGGCCCCCGGACACCCTTTTAGCTCAGTAATGAAATCACTCCTGAGGTTCACCTTCAGCCAAAGATTAGACAGGCCCATTAGACAAAATGAGACTAGGGGCACACCAGCCCAAGGGAAAGGACTAGAAGGCAGAAGTGGACAGGAAAGCTGGTAATAGGGAACCCAAGTTTGAGAAGGGACAGTGTTGACATGTTGTAGACTTGTTAACCAATGTCATAAAACAATATGTGTACTAACTGTTTAATGAGAAGCTAGTGTTTTCTGTAAACCTTCATCTAAAGTACATTTAAAAAAAAAAAACTACCAGGAGGGGGGAAAAAGAGATATAAAAATAAAATAAATAACTAACAATGCACAAACACCAGAAGAGAAACTAGATAACTGGGAACTCCTAAAAATCAAACACTTATGCTCATCAAAAGACTTCACCAAAAAAGTAAAAAGTAAAAGACAATCTACAGACTGGGAAAAAATTAAGTGACTGTAAACTTTCAGTTAAAGCACAATTAAAAAAGAAAAGAAAGCTTTAAAAAACTCAACACAGAAAAGAAGATAGTCTGACCACATTGATCATGGGCTAGTGGAATGGCATGGTGACTTCATATTATCTCTGGTGACACTGACCCCTGTTCTGATGATTTTGATAGAGGAGATTGTTCTGAAGCTCCTTAATCCTAACCTCCTGCTATAAAGTGAAAGGCCTTGCTGTGGAAGGAACATTTGAATTGGGCGTTAGAAGGCAACCGCTACCAAATGGAGAAGATAGATAAACAAATGAGCAAAGGCGAGCAAGAACATGTGCTGAGGGCTCAGGGAGTCTGGCACTTGGTCAGGCAAATAATGAGGAATATGTAGTTTTTCATGCAAATAAACATTAATCTCATTAGCACATCATACTCCTGCTGCTGTTGTTGTTGTTAGGTTCTCTAATGTTGGTTCTGACTCATAGCAACCCTATGTACAACAGAATGAAACACTACCCAGTCCTGTGCCATCCTCACAATTGTATATTTGAGGCCATTGTTGCAGCCACTGTGTCTATCCATCTCATTGAGGGTCTTCCTCTTTTTCACTGACCCTCTACTTTACCAAACATGTCCTTCTCCAGCTATTGGTTCTTCCTGATAACATGTCCACAGTACATGAGACAAAGTCTTACCATCCTCGCTAACGCTAGTGCTCCGCTAAACTGTAAATATGCTCTTTAAAGGATTCTTCACTGTCAGTCTTCAATCAAAAAAAGGACTGATATGCAATGGCAAAGAAAATGGACCATTTTCATTTCTTCATTGCCAATTTTGAAAAATCATCTTTTCAAATCAGAATTTTTATTGTTTATCTTAACAGTGCATATAACCTTCCAAGACTATATGGGGTTGACGGCATCTAACAAAAACTTATTCCTAGCAATTATTAGCTATTTCAAGAGAATCTGGATAATGATTTACACACAATATAGCAGCCATTTTTCTTTCTTAAGGTCTGATGTTGTCCCATTAATTAGTTTTATCCATCGTGGAACTAGTTTTTTCTGGATTTCCATCACTGTTTCAGTAATGTTGGAGGATGTAACTTCTCTCTAACCTCAATAGAATAACAGTTACTTGTGTGATGTCATCTGCTGAGTATATAAATTGAGCATATATCCTCTTTTAATTTTGCAGCCTAGCCAGGCTATAAAAGATAGTATTCATTTTTCTAGCCGTTCTTTATGTCTTTTAGAAGATAAAGGTCTCATATGTTCTTATAACATGTCATCTTGAAAGAAAATAACAACACCTACAGCATTTGTAATTTCAAGTTTAGGCAAAGCTTTTCAGTTTTTATTCTCAGATAAATAAAATAAAATGGTAAAACCAAAAAAATAAAAATAAAAAGGGAGGAGTCATCCTGGATTTCTGAGCCTAATGTAATCCCAAGGGTCCTTAACAATGTAAGAGAGAGGCAGGAGAGAAGATCAGTGTGACGTTATTTGAGAAGGACTTGACCTTTTGTTGACCCAATTATTTTCTCCTTTGAATTTTTTGTTGGTACCATGTGTTTTCACTAATGGAAGGCGTGCTGATTAAGAGACCAATTCAGAATTTTTGTTATGAGTTACAAATTTTGATACCCATTATCTGGGATCCAGTGTGTCCCAGAGGACCCCAGGATGTAGTAAATCCTACCAATATGAGTCAATGAACGTGTGGTAAGAATAACTTTTATAGGAATTTGAGTCTCTTGAAAATTACCACTGCAATACATCACTCCTTACTGGAAAGGCATTGTTTACTGTGCAGAAGCTAGAAAAGAAGGGAGCCAGTAACACCTGGAAACAATCAGTGGCATAAAGGAGAAAATGCCACTATGATTGAATGAAGACTAGACTAGCTTATTCTTAGGATAAGCACATACTCACAAGAACATACTAACTAGGAAACATAGTGAGGAGGCTTATCTCACAGAAAAAAGACAAACCTGTCAAAAGTTTAGAAAATTCACACATCTGAGAGGAATCAACTAAACAATGCTCAATCCACACAAAAATGAGGCCCCACTCAGAATTTTTGAGTTTCATGCTTTTCAAAAGGTTCCCACCTTGAGGCTAAACACTTTAAAATCGGGTTACCTCCTTCCCAAAGAACTCTAGAGGCATAAAAAGTGGTTGGGATACTGTATGTCCCACAAGTCACTTAACCTGCCATTGCTCACTTTGAAGATGGAAAGAGACCATAAGATGAGGAAAGCAGACAGCCTCTAGAATCTGGAAAAGGCGAGGAAACAAATTCTCCCCTAAAACCTCCAGAAAAGAACGCAGCCTTACTGATACTGTGATTTTAGCCCAGTGAGACCCTGTCAGCCTTCTGACCTACAGAAAATGTAAGATAATAAATTTGTATTATTTAAGACACTAAGTTTGAGGAAAATTTTTTACAGCAGCAATAAGAATCTAATACAGTGACATTCAAGAACAAACCCAGAGTCAAAATCCAGTGACCCCATAGTTACTTAATTCATATTTCAAAATCCAAAGACATGGTCACAATTGTGGCCTAGCAGTCAAGCTAGGAAGAGGACACCATTATTGTAACACAGCATAGACACTTTGGTTTTCAACTAACAGTGGTTTATACCTGCTTCTAAGAAGAGAATTTTAAACACATGTAAGAGTACCAATCAGTGTCCCAGCTCCACAGATGTAGAGAAGCCAAGATCTATATGTGAGACCATACCTGGCCCATATGTAAGTACAATCAGACAGTCACCCAGAGGGTGAACTCAGAACCATATCATAATTGGGTTTTGTCGTATTTGACATAAGGTTGGTAGTGCACTAATAACTCCTTTTACTTACTCTGTTATGTTCGTGGGTATTCTCACACTCTTGAATAAAAGTCAGGCCATGCAGGTGATACCTCATGGATTGTTTTATCTTCCTAGATTCACCAAACCAGGACTGATACAATTACACTGGATTGTAGTAATAGTTTTAAAATAGCCTGTATAACTTCACAAATGAAGTTGCGTGTTGCAGTTGCATATTTTTGAGATTTTTCCCCTTAATCTTAGGAGTTTTAAGCCATCTGATTTGTGGTAATTGCTGCTAAAATTATAAATTGTGTACTGGAAACTTTTAAGACTTACATACACACACAGCGCAAAAATAAAGAGGAATAAGAAAGATGGATTGAGTTAAGATATTAGTTCAGTGGCTTTACTTCCTATAAAAATATGACCTGATAGGCAGACCAGGTGGGCAGGATAGTTCTGATCCATGAGTTTATCCGGAAACTTTAGTTACATATTTCTTGTTGCTCCTCCATACTTTAGAGATTTCCTTCATCCACATAGCTCAGCAGCATGACATCCACATTCTAAGAGAAAGTGGAGGAAGATGCTTCTGTTAGAGGGCATGTAGGAAAGTGCAGACATTACTTCTACTGATATCCCATTAGCTAGAATTTAGTTACGTAGTCATACCAAGCTGCAAGAGAGACTGGGAAATGTAATCTGTAGATAGATGGCCATAAGTCCAGCTATGACTTGAAGGATTCTATTAGTAAAGGGAAAATGGAGACATTGACTATTGGGAAATGTTAGCAATCTCTATCCAGAGAACTAGAAAAATTCCTACCAGTCAGGCCAGATTTGTGCCAGGCCTTTGTGTGTGTCCTCCCCTATCTCCTTCCATAATTTACCAGACTTTGATCCATTTCTGACTGCCAATTTGTTATCCTCATAGTCCATTCTGTACCTTCAGTTGCCTTTGCTACCAGTTAAAAAAAGAAAACTCCCATTGCCGGCGAGTCATTTTTGACTCATAGTGACCCTGTAGGACAGAGTAGAACTGCCCCATAGGGTTTCCAAGGAAGAGCTGGAGGATTTGAACTGCCGACCTTTTGGTTGGCAGTCGAGCTCTTAACCACTGTACCACCATTCAGTGTATTCTTGGAATATAATTTTTACCCATTTTAGTTTCTAGTTGGCCCCTGCCCCTGCCATATTCTGTATTTAAGTGGTCACTTTTCCAGTCAACCAAAAAAAAAAAAAAAAAAAAAGAATCTCAAATAACCCAGGTTCTTCTCTTCCATTCCCAACTATTCTCAACCAATGACTCATGCCACAAATCATCTTTATGCTGACAGCATCCCAGAATTTTATCTTTTCTTTGCCAAAATGCATTAGGAAAGAACGACATCAGCAGGTTTGACGACCATTAGAGTGGATAAAGATTGTGCTAAATAGTTAGGGCTATTATTATTGACCATTAGAATGGATGAAGCTTGTGATAGTTCATGGCCCAGCTTACACTGACTGAATTTCTTTGAGAACAAATCCACATTAGGTAGTCAATATGCCACCTCATTTGTGGAAACACATCAATCCTATTGCAGGATTAGCAGTGATGTAGATGAACTTCTGAGGATCCCAGCTTCAACGGGTCACTTACTCTTGATGCCTTTAAGGTGCTTTGGTGGCATTTTAAAATTTCGTTAGTTTGTTTTGTAAAAAGAATCCTGAGAAAATGAGGTCCGGTCTCCATGATTAAAGTATAGAAGAGATATGTCTGTCCAGGTCAATAGCTTTCTCTGTAATGATAAACAAAACTAATGTATAAATTAAACTTGTGGAAAGGAAATCATAGTATTCCACCAAACTGAAGGATATTCATTTTCAGTCAAACTAGCTGATTAGTGCTTATGAAGGCAGCCAAAATGACCTCAGCAGCATAAAATATAAGCAATAGAAGGACATTTAGAGATTAGATAGCCCTCATTTTCTGACTGAAAGCCACTTCCAGGAAAGGGAGGAAATTTGAAGGTGGGAAAATGAGAACCAGTGTGGATGCTCAACACACTATACTTGCACAGTGTGATGGTTAAGATTGTATGTCAACTTGGCTAGACCATTATTCTCCGTGTTTTAGTAGTTGTATAATGTTGTGATCACCCCCATGATGGAATCTGCTGAGTGGTACTGGCAGAGGCGGGGCCTGTGGCAGCTCACCACCCTCTCAGTTTCATCTCTCTGCCTTCCGCCGGTTATCTTCTGCCTGCTCGCCTTGCCAAGGTTTTTGGCTTGTTTCAGACTCAGCAGCTGCCTCTTGTTGTCTCACCTCCGGTTCGTGGTACTTGAGCTAGCAGCTTACCTGTTGATCTCGGAATTCATCAAATTTCTCAGCCTACAAGCAAGAGTCCGGTTCCCCAACCTGCCGATCTTGGGTTTGCCAGCCCCTGCAGCTATGTGAATCAGGAGAAACCTTGCCGTCTTGTCTGCTGATCTTGGAGTTCACTGACCTTCACAGCCGGTGAGCGGGAGCCCCTCTCCGACCTGCCAACCTTGGGTTCACCAGCTTCTGCGGCTACGTGAACTGGGAGAGGGCTCTACCCTGATCTGTGGACTTGGGACATTTTAGCTTCTACAACTGCGTGAGCTATTTCCTTGATATAAATCTCTATATATATTTATATGCCTTACTTGTTTTGCTTCTCTAGAGAACCCAGCCTAAGACATTTGGTACAGAGAGTGGTTCTAGAGAAACAAAATCGTAAGGATGAGTTTTCTAAATTGGTTCTCAAATCTGGTTAGTCTTAAAGATGTTGATGACTCTGCTTCCAGCAGTAAAGAGGGCTAGCCATGGAGTGAGGTGGCGATACAAATAAGCAAAATATCACCACCAGTAGATCAGGTATTGGTGAAAGGCAAGCCTCTGCATGAACACATGTGTGATATCTTTCTACAGCTTTGTCAAAGCTCAGGGCTTCAGAGTCAAAGCTCAAGTGTCGCATAAATGACCTCAAGGCTTCCACTTGTGCATTGAAGGAAAGCCTTATTTGTTGTAGTAACAGCTGAAATTGCTGAAAGCCAAACCCAGGTTCTTATTGTAAGAGTGGCTGAATTACAACGCCAGCTCAACTGCCAGCCTTGAGAGGTGTCTGAAATTAAAGAGCGAGCATTGATTGGGAAGAAATGGGATCCTGAAACTTGGGTGGGGACATATGGGCAGATAATCAGGGAGCTGGAGACACTGAGCTCCTAAATTCTGTTGGATTACTCCTGCCAGCAGAACCAGTCCCACCTGAAGAGCTTACTTCATGTTTGTCTGTTACACAACCCTGCCCAGGAAAACCATGAGCCCCTCCAATCCCATCTAATGAGATTAGCCCTAGCCCAGCTGCTTCTAAAGAGCCCTTGCCTGAGTCATTGCCTGGGGCATCGTCTGAGGCTGACGCTTTACGAGACAATGCTGAATGTTCTCAAAACAATTCCGCACTACCGAGTCTAGCTTCCAGACCTGTAACTAGACTTAAGTCCCAGCGAGCCCCAAAAGGTGAAGTACAGAGTGTGACCCAGGAGGAGGTACATTACACTACAAAAGAACTACTTGAGTTTTCTAATATGTACAAACAGAAACCTGGAGAATATGTGTGGGAATGGTTATTAAGGGTGTGGGATAATGGTGCAAGGAACATAAAGATGGATCAATCTGAGTTTATTGATATTGGTCCGCTAAGCACAGATTCTTCATTCAATGTTTCAGCTTGGGAAGTTAGGAAAGGATCTAATAGTTTGTTTGGTTGGGTTGCTGAAGCATGGATTACAAGGTGGCCTACACTGAATCGAGTTGAAGTGCCAAACCTGCCTTGGTATACTATAGAAGAAGGTATCCATAGGCTTAGGCAAATTGGCATGCTAGAGTGGATTTATCAGGTTAGACCCACAGACCCACACATGGAATGCCCAGAGGACATACCTTTTACCTCAACTGTGAGGAACAAATTTGTGAAGGGAGCTCCAGCATCCTTGAAGCCTGCTGTGATTGCTATTTTATGTAAATCAGATTTGACAGTGAGAACTACCCTAACTGAATTAAGACACCTAATTACAATGGGGCTGATTGGACCCCATGGTAGTAGGGCCAAATTGGCTGCACTCAATCGACAAAGACAAGGTGGGCGTGGTTACAGTAATGGACAGCGGATTCAAGGCAGTAATCAAAATAGTCTGACTCATATAGATTTATGGTGTTGGCTACTTAGTGATGGTGTCCCTAGGAGTGAAATAGATGGGAAATCCACTAAATATTTACTTGATCTGTACAAATGGATGAATTCTAGGTCAGGTGAACAGCAGTCTAACTCGAATCACCAGAATAGAGAGTCACGGTCCCTCAATCAATTCCCAGATTTGAGTGAGTTTAAAGACCCACAACCCCTTGAATGAAGGGGAGGCCGGGTCCCCTTGAGGAAGGACTCCAATACACTGCTGAAAATTTTTACTATTAATCTTTCTCCCAGCCTTCCCCAAAGGGATCTGCGGCCTTTTCCGAGAGTGACTGTTCGGTGGGGAAAAGGAAATAATCAGACTTTTCGGGGATTACTGGATACTGGCTCTGAACTGACACTAATTCCAGGAGACCCAAACGTCACTGTGGCCCACTAGTCAGAGTGGGGGCATATGGAGATCAGGTTATTAATGGAGTCTTGACTTATGTCTGTCTCACGGGTACAGTGGGTCCCCGAACCCATTCAGTAGTGATTTCCCCAGTTCTAGAATGCATAATTGGAATAGATATACTCAGCAACTGGCAGAACCCCCACATTGGATCCCTGACACATGGAGTAAGGGCTATTATGGTAGTGAAAGCCAAGTGGAAGCCGTTAGAACTCCCTCTACCTAGGAAAATAGTAAACCAAAAGCAATACCGCATTCCTGGAGGGACTGCAGAGATTACTGCCACCATTAAGGACTTGAAGGATGCAGGGGTGGTGATTCCCACCACATCCCCATTGAACTCGCTTATCTGGCCAGTGCAAAAAACAGATGGAACTTGGAGAATGACAGTAGATTATAGAAAACTTAACCAAGTGGTCACTCTGATTGCAGCTGCTGTTCCAGATGTAGTTTCATTGCTTGAGCAAATTAATACATCTCCTGGTACTTGGTATGCAGCTATTCACCTGGCTAATGCCTTTTTCTCCATACCTGTTTCAAAGGACCAGCAGAAGCAGTTTGCCTTCAGCTGGCAAGGCCAACAATACACTTTCACTTGCCTACCTCAGAGCTACATCAATTCTCCAGCCCTATGTCATAATTTAGTCCACAGGGAACTTGATCGTCTTTCCCTTCCACAAGATGTCACACTGGTCCATTACATTGATGACATTATGCTGATTGGACCTAGTAAAGATGAAGTGTCAATGACTCTGGACTTATTGGTAACACATTTCCGTGCTAGTGGGTGGGAGATTAATCCCACAAAAATTCAGGCACCTTCCACTTCAGTGAAATTTCTAGGGTTCCAGTGGTGTGGGGCATGTCGAGACATTCCTTCTAAAGTGAAGGATAAGTTATTTCATCTTGCTTCTCCCACAACTAAAAAGGAGGCACAACACCTAGTGGGCCTCTTTGGATTTTGGAGGCAACATATT
>NW_004444100.1:4030470-4037545 GCF_000243295.1 Trichechus manatus latirostris | reverse complement strand
GAAGTGTCAGTGGCAGATAGAGATGCTGTTTGGAGTCTTTGGCAGGCCCCTATCAGTGAATCACAGCGCAGACCCTTAGGATTTTGGAGCGAAGCTCTGCCATCCTCTGCAGATAACTACTCTCCTTTTGAGAAACAACTTTTGGCTTGTTACTGGGCCTTAGTAGAGACTGAATGCTTAACCATGGAACACCAAGTCACCATGAGGCCTGAGCTGCCCATCATGAACTGGGTTTTGTCTGACCCACAGAACCATAAAGTTGGATGTGCACAGCAGCACTCCATCATTAAATGGAAGTGGTATATTCGAGATCGGGCCCGAGCAGTACCCAAAGGCACAAGTAAGTTGCGTGAGGAAGTGGACCAAATGCCCATGGTCTCCACTCCTGTCACATTACCTTCCATCTCCCAGTCTGTACCTATGGCCTCATGGGGAGTTCCTTATGATCAGTTGACTGAGGAAGAGAAAACTCGTGCCTGGTTTACAGATGGTTCGGTGCTATATGCAGGTGCCAGTTGAAAGCGGACTGTGGCGGTGCTACAGCCCCTTTCTGGGACCTCCCTGAAGGACAGTGGTGAAGGGAAACCCTCTCAATGGGCAGAACTTTGAGCAGTGCACCTGGTTGTTCACTTTGCTTGGAAGGAGCAATGGCCAGGTGTGTGATTATATACTGATTCATGGGCTGTGGCCAATGGTTTGGCTGGATGGTCAGGGACTTGGAAGGAACATGACTGGAAAATTGGAGACAAGGATTTATGGGAAAGAGGTATGTGGATAGACCTTTCTGAATGGGCCAAAGAAGTGAAGATATTTGTGTCTCATGTGAATGCTTACCAAAGGGTGACCTCATCAAAGGATGTTTTAACAATCAAGTGGATAGGATGACGTGTTCTGTGGAAACCAATCATTCTCTTTCCCCAGCTACTCCTGTCATTGCTCAATGGGCACATGAACAAAGTGGCCATGGTGGCAGGGATGGAGGTTATGCATGGGCCCAGCAGCATAGACTTCCACTCACCAAGGCTGACTTGGCTACAGCAATTGCTGAGTGCCTAATCTGCCAGCAGCAGAGACCAAGACTGAGTCCCTGATATGGCACCATCCCTCGAGGTGATCAGCCAGCAACCTGGTGGCAAGTTGATTACATTGGACCACTTCCATCATGGAAAGGGCAGCATTTTGTCCTTACTTGAATAGACACTTACTCTGGATATGGATTTGCCTTCTCTGCATGCAACGCTTCTGCCAAAACTACAATCCGTGGGCTTACAGAATGCCTTATCCACTGTCATGGTATCCCAAACAGCATTGCCTCAGATCAAGGGACTCACTTCACAGCAAATGAAGTGTGCCAGCGGGCCCATGCTCATGGAATTCACTGCTTACCATGTTCCCCATCATCCTGAAGCAGCTGGCTTGATAGAACGATGGAATGGCCTTCTAAAGACACAATTAAGTGCCAGCTAGGTGGCAATACCTTGCATTGTTGGGGAAATGTTCTCCAGGAGGCTGTATATGCTTTAAACCAGCATCCAATATATGGTGCTGTTTCTCCCATAGCCGGGACTCACGGGTCCAGGAATCAGGGGTGGAAATGGGAGTGGCACTACTCACTATTACCCTTAGTGACCCATTTTTGCTTCCTGTCCCTATGACCCTACGATCTTTGGGTCTAGAGGTCTTAGTTCCAAAGGGAGGAATGCTCCCACCTGGAGACACATCACTGATTCCATTGAACTGGAAGTTAAGAATGCCACCTGGCCACTTTGGGCTCCTTATGCCTCTGGATCAACAGGCAAAGAAGGGAGTTACCATACTGGCTGGTGTGATAGATCCTGATTACCAAGAGGAAATCAGATTGATATTGCATAATGGAGGTAAAGAAAAGTATGTCTGGAATGCAGGAGATTCCTTAGGGCGTCTCTTAGTACTACCGTGCCCTGTGATTAAAGTCAATGGAAAACTACAGCAACCTAATTCCAGCATGACTACTAATGACCCAGACCTTCAGGAATGAAGGTTTGGGTCAGCCCACCAGGCAAAGAACCACGACCAGCTGAGGTGCTTGCTGAGGGCAAAGGGAATACAGAATGGGTGGTGGAAGAAGGTAGTTCTAAATACCAGTTACGGCCACGAGACCAGTTGCAGAAAGGGGACTGTAATTGCTATAAGTGTTACTGTTTTGTATGTGTGCATCTAATATTTTTGTTTCCTTCAATTGTAAAATATAAGATGTAAACAGGGCTAGTATGTTTTCGATTGTACGCGTGTTAGTTGTATCATGTTAGGCGCAAGTATGACTTTGTAATCATCTTTATTCAGAGATTATGTATGGTTTCAGGAGATGTGTACAGGTGCCAAGTTGACAAGGAGTGGACTGTGACGGTTAAGATTGTATGTCAACTTGGCTAGACCATTATTCTCAGTGTTTTAGTAGTTGTATAGTGTTGTGATCACCCCCATGATGGAATCTGCTGAGTGGTACCGGTGGAGGCGGGGCCTGTGGCAGCTCACCACCCTCTCAGTTTCATCTCTCTGCCTTCTGCCAGTTACCTTCTGCCTGCTCGCCTTGCCAAGGTTTTTGGCTTGTTCCAGACTCAGCAGCTGCCTCTTGTTGTCTCACCTCCGGTTCGTGGGACTTGAGCTAGCAGCTTACCTGTTGATCTCGGAATTCATCAAACTTCTTAGCCTACAAGCAAGAGTCCGGTTCCCAAACCTGCCGATCTTGGGTTTGCCAGCCCCTGCAGCTATGTGAATCAGGAGAAACCTTGCCGTCTTGTCTGCTGATCTTGGAATTCACTGACCTTCACAGCCTGTGAGTGGGAGCCCCTCTCCAACCTGCCAACCTTGGGTTCACCAGAGTCTGCGGCTACGTGAACTGGGAGAGGCTTCTACCCTGATCTGTGGACTTGGGATGTTTTAGCCTCTACAATTGCATGAGCTATTTCCTTGATATAAACCTCTCTGTATATATTTATACGCTTTACTTGTTTTGCTTCTCTAGAGAACCCAGCCTAAGACACACAGTATCTTGGATTCCTATGGGACCTACATTTATACCCACATCTCTTTGCAGAACTTGCAGTTTAATGACTTTTACATATGTATGTGTGTGTATAATCAGCAAGATATATATATATATATATTTTTTTTTTACTGGAGGCTCATTTATTCAATTAAATATTTATTGAGCATTTATTATGGTAATAATATCTAGGAGTTGAGATTGGAATGATGATTAAGATAGACATATTCACTAAGTGTGTGCATTGTGAGAATATAACTGGTGAATGAGAGCTAGTCTGAGAGGTTGAGAAAAGCTTCCCTGATGAAGTAATAGTTAATCTGAAACCTGAGGGTGAATAAAAGTTAGCCAGGTGAAGAGAGCGAATGGGAATGTGAGTGCAGAGAGACTTCACATGGAATGATTGACAGGTACCAAGGTCTTGAGGCAGCCAGGAGCATGCACTTTCACGGTCAGTTTGGGATGAACTTAGTGATCATATTGGGAGACAGTCAGGAGAGGGGACTGGAGTAGTAGGAAAGAACTGGATCACATGGAGTATTGTTTATCATGTTAGAATTTTGAACTTTCTCCCGAGAGTAATTTTATGGTGGCTTATGGTGATATATCATATTTCTAAAAAAGTACAGCAAAATTGTCTAAGCCTCCCAAGGAGGGTCAGGAATATCTTTATAGAAGATGTAGCATTTGAGTTGAGATTTGAAGGACAAGTAGTGCAAATGAAACAAGAATACTCCAGTTAGAGAAGAAACATGCATCCTGAGACATTGTAATTACACTACTAATGAAAATTGTCCCCAATTTATGAGAATAGAGGGGAATAAGTGATGAGATAGTCATACATGCCGTTCAAGGGTGTCTGGCTTGTATCTGGTAGATTATAGGAAACCATTGAGATCTTCTGAGCAAGTGAATAAAAATCACATTTGAGTGTTAGTAGAGTCGTTCTGCAGCAATGTGGAAGATAGGCTGAGACAGGGAGTCCCGTGCAGAGGGAAGAGGGGAAAAAAAGGGGGGCAAGTATAAAGGAAACCTTTGTAAATGGAATAACTGATGTTATTAATTAGCCATTCTCCTCTGCAAAAATGGTGCCTAAGTGGGAGTTTATTGGGTTGCTGTTTTAGTTAAATAAATGAACTAGAGATAATAAAAATTAAAATATTTGTGCCCATTTTATCAATTGATTCACTTATATTTGTGATGCATTTTATTAAAGTAAATACTAGTAATGGCACTTTTGAAAGAAAATTTAAGGAAAAAGAAATAGAAATTAAGGCCTCACGTCTCTAGTATGAAAGCTAGGAGCTAGAAGTTGATCTTTGTTTTCAGTACCTAGAGGGACTCTATTGAAGTAGAGAAATACGTGTTTTCTACCAATTATCTTTACCATGTTCCCAGTACATGTAGTCAATTTTCAATCTGTGTTTATTGAATAAATGAGTAGCTTGACTGGCAGTATGAAAACAGCTCATGCTGATCTTGAATACTCATCTGCCCTTTTTCTCTGCCTTAGTAGATATATAGGCAATCTCTCTCTGGTTAGCCATCATCAGTAATTAAATGAAAGATAGGATACACAGGGATTCAAGTATATCTGAGATATCCAAAATGCTTTTAGGATCCTAATCAGAACCCCTTATAAATAATAAGATCACACTACTAAGGTGCGCCTGAGCCAAGCTATGGTGTTTTCAATCGCCTCATATGCTTGTGAAAGCTGGGCAATGAATAAGGAAGACCAAATAGTTGACGCCTTTGAATTACGGTGTTGGCAAAAAATATTGAATATATCATCGACTGCCAAAAGAACTAACAAATCTGTCTTGGAAAAAGTACAGCCAGAATGCTTCTTAAAAGCAAGGATGATGAGACTTTGTCTCACATACTTCGGACATGTTATCAGAAGGAACCAGTCCCTGGAGAAGGACTTCATACTTGGTAAAGTGGAGGGCCAGCAAAAAAGAGGAAGACCTTCAACAAGATGGATTGACACAGTGGCTACAACAGTGGGCTCAAGTATAGCAATGATTGTGAGGATGACGCAGGACCAGGCAGTGTCTCCTTCTGTTGTACTTAGGGTAGCTATGAGTCAGAAATGACTCGACAGCACCTAACAACAATAAATCAATGTATAGTAATCACTGAAAACAAATTACTAAGCACTAAACAATTATCTTACATCTCAAGTAGCAATTTATAGTATATAAAAGACATTTGTGTGTATTATCTCTTTTAATCCTGACAACAATCCTGAAAGGTAAGCAGAAACCTGGGAGACCTTCTTAACTCTTCTTACTCTTCCTTCACCTCTCGGTCTGATGAGTTTGCATGGGTATTCATTCTCATTTATCTCACAAAATTTTTAACAGAGCTATTATCATCTCATTTTATAGATGAGCAAATTCACTTTGGAGAGGTTAAATGTCTTGCTTAAGGGAACACAGTGGAACAAGAAAGAGTAGGTATCAAACCCAAGACTTCAACTGCAAGCTAATTGTCTTTTCACTATGTCATTCCTGCAACTAATTGTAGACATATTATTTGGCTATAGATTTAATTTTGAGTCAATCCATGCCCATCAGAGATGTTAGAAAAATATTTTCTAGCCAGGAAGGCAAACGGTCTGGATGCCCCTGTATGTAGAATGGCAAATACTGCCTCCTAGAAAAACAAGATGATTTTTCCTCTTTAAAAATGTTCTTTTTGAGATAGTTCTGGCAAAATGGCACTTTAGGCAGAAGCACCACGCGTACCTCCACAGCAAAGATCCAAAAAACTAAGCCGAACAGAGAATACAACAATCCTGAAACCCTAAAACATCAAATGAAGAGATAAAGAACTCAGCCAAGCACCAAATGGAGTGAGAAAACTGACAGAGAACGGAGAGCGAGGAGAGATTCATGCAGAGGTCCCCTACAAGCTAACGCAGCGCGGATCCTCCATCTTGGACTCCTATCGGAGACCAGCAAACAGGGTATGAGAAAGCAGCCTCATGGAGCATCCAGCGGGAGTCAAAAAAACCGGTAATTTGCGATATAAGCTTTCCCACCCCCCACCCTTCTTCACCCCGAGTCGGCCTCCTCTGCTTCCTGCGGCCGCAATCTCTTGTCCAGGAAACACCGGCTGCTTGGATTCCACACACCTGAACGGGCTGGCTCTCTGAGTGCCATTTGCTGGCTGCTGGTGTTGCTTTTTTCTGCTTCTTTTGATTTCTTCCTTACCTCTCACCTCCTCCCCCGCCTTTCGCTCAAATATCTGGCTCTGTGTGCCATCTTTGCTTCTTCCTGAGGGGCTGCAGAGCTCCGGTAATTTGTGATATACGCTTTCCCACTCCCTACCCTTCTTCACCCACACTCGGCCCCCTCTGCTTCCTGCGGACACAGTCTCTTGTCCGAGAAACACCAGCCTGCACTAGCTGGCTCTCTGAGTGCCATTTGTTGGCTGCTAATGTTGCTTTATTTTTTCTGCTTCTTTTGATTTCTTCCTTACCTCTCATCACCTCCCCCTCCTTTTGCTCAAATATCTGGCTCCGTGTGCCATCTTTGCTTCTTCCTGAGGGGCTGTGGAGCTCCATTCGAGTGCGGAGCTGCTTCTGGGTCTGGGCTGCCGCGCTGGTGGGATCCTGGGGCTTTTATTCGTTTGTTTGTTTGTTTTGAATTGTTGGTTTGTTTTCTTTTCCTTTTCTTGAGTTGGGAGCCCTTTCTGGCCAGGCGGAGCTGTGTGGCAAGGAGAACTCCCCCTGGCTTGCATGGACGTACAGAGGGATACATGAGGGCATTTCTTTTTTCATTTTTTTTTTCCTGTTCTTTTGGGGGCCTTTCTTGTTCTTTTTTTTTTTTTTAAATTGCTTTGTTTTCTTTTCCCTCTTTTTCCCTTTTTGTCTTTCTTTATTGCTTAGTTTCTCGTCTCTCTATATCTTCCTTCTCTTTCTGTTCCCTGAATACCTGGCATTGTATACCTCTACACCTTCTAGCCAGGTTGTACTGCAACACCCGAGAGCGAATTCAACAGACCTCATAGCTGCACCGGTAGGATCCCTGAGAACTTTGC
>NW_004444100.1:4006398-4024148 GCF_000243295.1 Trichechus manatus latirostris | reverse complement strand
ATAGGGCAACATGTGTAGTAACTGTTAAATGAGAAACTATTTTGTTCTGTAAGCCTTCATCTTAAGTGAGAATAACAGCACAACTGGAGGAGCATAGTCAACATCACTGAACTGTGCATGTTGAAATTTTTGAAATGGTATATCTTTGGCTATGTGTATTTTCACCAAAAATAAGGTTGAGAAGTTAGAGGGTTGACATGTTGTGGGGTTGTTAACCAATGTCATAAAAGAGTATGTGTACTGTTTCATGAGAAACTATTTGTTCTGTAAGCTTTCACCTGAAGTACAATAAAAAAAAAAAATGTTCTTTTTGAGAGGATTACCCTTAGTGGTTATCTGGGAATGACTTCATTCCATTACTCAACAATTATGTATTGATTTCCTGCTATGTCCTAGATGTTATTCTAGTCATGGAAGAAACAGCGGTTAATAAAAGAATGGAAAACCCTGCTCTTACTGACCTTACACTCTCATCCCCTGAATTCTAGTGTTTTGAATAACTTAGATGGTTTCTCTACTAGATGCCTACATCAAACCAATTTGAGAAAATGAAACAATTTTGTATTTTGTACTATGTTATTTAATGGTCCTGAAAAGATTGAACAAGGGAGGTAGATCTTCAAGTTTTGAAATTTCCAGAGAGGTGGTACAAGAAATTTGGGCATGTGCAGTTGTGGATGACTTAGAACATTGTCGTGCTTTGCTAAACACATCATAATATGGAACGAATGCCCGCAGCCATATGTGTGTGTGTGTATGTATATATCTGTATGTATGTATATATACACGTATATAATAAAAACCAAACCCACTGCTGTCAAGTCGATTCTGACTCATAGTGACCCTATAGGATAGGGTAGAACTGCCCCATAGGGTTTCCAAGGCTGTAAATCTTTATGGAAGCAGACTGCCACATCTTTTTCCCCTGGAGCAGCTGATGAGTTCGAATGGCCGAACTTTTGATTAGCAGCTAAGCACTTTAAGCTCCGCACCACCAGGGCGCTCTCTCTCTCTCTCTCTCTCTTTCTATATATATATATATATATATTGGAGTATGATTACCATATTCTAAAGGCCATCAATATACTCTGGAACTACAGGAGCCTCACAGTTACAGCAAGGGTGTCTCTCGTGGCCCAGTGCTAAGTGGTATTGTGCAGCTAACCATAGTCCAAGCCCCAGGAGACTGGTATCTGTGGCAAGAGGTGAAGTTTCTGTTTCCACAATGTGCTGGTGCAGATTCAAAAGTCAATAATGGCTTGCATCTCTAGAAAGCCTGCTAATGGACTCATAGCCAAAGTCATTGTGCACTCTTTTCCACTGCAATAAGAATGCCTAACTGTGGTTTCTTTTTGAAGAAAAATTGCATGGGAGGGAATGGAAAGCCCCAGGAAAGCTTGAAGTTCTTCTCTATATCCAATGTATGCCACCTGGGGCCTTTTCACAGGTCATTATAGATGTCTTTCATCCCAGCTGCCACATGCAAGGTGAACCTACCACTTGTCAGCTTAGATATCCACAACATTGCGATGCGTAGGCAGGGGGAAACATTGCTTTTACCCACCCATTGAGGCTTTTTGTTGGATTAAAGGCCCTGAGGGTACATAGTGATGGAAGTGAGAGTAGTATGTCTTCATCAATCCCACCAGTCATCGTCCTTTATTCCCCACCTTAAAGGTTTGTTGTTTCCCAGCTTCTGTTCCCTGAATTTTTCTTATCTCACTCACTATCCACTCCCATGGCTTCAAGCATCACCTTTATACTGATGTCCACAAGCAGCTGTCTGCAGCCCACCTGGATGTCTCACAAGCACATCATATAAAACTTGTTGAAAACTGAATTTATCTCTTCCACTATCACCCCCACCCACCAGCCCACCTTGCCTGCTCCTTCTCCCGTATTTCCAACCTCAGTAAATAACACTGGTCACTCACCATCCACTTTTCCAACCTAGAAGTCTGGGCAACAACCTCAACACTTTCTTCTACCACACTACCATATTGAATCCATCACTACACCTGATAGTCTACCTTCTACTTATCTAGAAAATCTGTCTTCCTTGCATCCCGACAATGTTAGGTCCCCAACATCTTCCCTAGGACTATTGTAGTACCTTCTTCACCTCTATTTCAACCCCAGTTTTCCTCTCCTTGATCAATTGTCTTAACCACGCTAATATAAATACGAATTCTAACTACGTCAAAAGGAACCCTGGTGGTGCAATGGTTAAATGCTTCACTGCTAACCGAAAGGTTGGCAATTCAAACCTACCCAGTGGCTACGTAAGAGAAAAGACCTGAAGATCTGCTCACATAAAGATTACAGCCCAGGAAACTCAATGGAGCAGTTCTACTCTGTCATATAAAGACACTACATGTCAAAATCGACTCGACAGCATGCAACAACAACATGTCGTATAATTGCTTAAATTCTTAAATGGAATCTCATCACCTACATGATAAAATCCAAGAGACTTCCCAACCCTACTCCGTGATATTCCCCACTGTGCACTCTCTACCCATCACATTAAATGACTTGGCTTTCTCAAAGCACGGTGTGTTCTCTCAGTTTTTCTCTGCTTGGAATGCCCTTTCTCCATAATATTTTTAAATTTGAGGTAACATTTACAAACAGAAGATTTAATATTGTTAAAACTCTGGATTTTGAATTTCGCTTGAAAAATCAGATCTGGTAGCATAGAACCTGCTTTCCCATGTAGCAACAATTGGCCAGAGTTTCCTGACAGCTGCCCCTTTATAGACATAAACTTGATTCTCCAGTTCACACCACTTTCTGTTATCCCTCAAACCTGCCTCTTTCACTTCTCTATATTACTTGTCTAGCTGCTTCTGAGTTTACAACACTTGACCTACAGAAATGCAAAAGCTCCAGCATCATTTATCAATGAATCACATAACATGCAGCAGATGGATAGTTGGAATATTATAGCTTAAATGAATAGTGCAGCTTTAGTGAGCAAGAAATTCTACCCTGTTATTCTGAACTATTCCGGAATAGTTTCAGCATTGGGGGCAAGAAATTTGATACGATAAGGCTGTATCTATTTACATCCAACCTAGGAAAAAATACTCTGCTTCAGAATGTGAACATTAAACATACTGGTGAGCAAGAATAGACAACCTCAAGTTTTAACATAATTAGAGTGCTACAAAGAGAACCCTTCAGTTTAAGTGGTAAGATCTATGTTAGCACACTTTCTGACTTTAAGAAAGATTTTAAAATATTTAGGAAGAGCAATGAGGGTGAGTCAGACACTATAAATATGTCTTGAGATAGGAAATGCTTTCTTAGGAAATGAGAGTTTTGTGTGACTATAGGCAGGTGAGCCAAAAGGCAGGCTTGCAATGACAGCTTGCCATCTGCCCTCCAGGAGCTCCACTCCAGAAACCAGCCAAAATGAAAATGGTAACACTTGTGTGGGATGCTCTATTTTGTAGCATTTGTAACAACAGTTTCACACAGAATGAGGCCAGAGCATCCCACAGCTGATTGAAGTGTTGGAGCACTGATTTCCTCTGATTATGACTTCTCCACAAGTGGGCACTTTCCTCAGCAGTGGGGCTCCTTTTTGCAGAGAATGTCAGAATGACAAAATAATATTTCAAAGAGGTTAATGGAGCCTTTACCTGGTGTGGGGTTTACATTAACCTCACCTAGAGAGTTTGGTCTTTGTCCTTGGTTCCTAAGAGACAATTTCTAAAACCTTGGAATTTCCCCAGTGATTTCTTTCTTTGATGAAGCTACCAGACTACACTTGTAGATTTATGCTAGTGAGGTGACTCAGGTAGGGGCTGCCCAGGCCGGAAAGACCGCCTCGTGATAACAGCTGACCTCAGAGGAGATAGGCTGATTCAATCAACCATGAATAAGTAATGAGTCTCCAGTAGAGTCTCTGGAAACAGAAGCTCCATGGGCTTCCTGGTTGGTAAAAGACATCTGTGCACATGGGAGGGTAATGCATTCCTTTTTGGGACGTGGTCAGTTTGGTACTGGGAACCCTCTCAGACCTTTCACTATGCATCTCTTCATTTGTATCCTTTTTGCTGTAATAAAACTGTAATCATTAGTATAGCACTTTCCTGAGTTCTGTGAGTCATTCTAGTAAATTACCAAACCTGAGGGAGTAGTGGAAGCAAACAAGTCAGAAGTCAGGGGAAGACTTTATGGCTGGTATCTTGAGGGGGTATCCAGAAAACCCCAAATCTGTAGCCAGCAAGTCAGAAGTGAGGATGTCATGGGGACTCCCAAGCTTGCCGCTGACATCTGAGGCTTTGTGCAGAACTGGCAGTCTGAAGTACTGTGTCCTTTAACTTGTGGGATCTGATCAGCTTCAGGTGGTTAGGGTCAGAGGAAGAAGTGCTATATGCGCAACTGGTATCGGAAAAGAAGTAGAACAGACAGAAACAGAATTGATAATAAGTTGATTTTCAATTAATCTTTATAGCTGGTGTCAGAGAAAGGTGGGATTTGACTATTAGTATCTTAAAGCTATTGTGAGATAGCATACTAATAGCAAACAGTGAAATAGCACCTTCTGCTGAATTACTAACGGAGTGCTTTTCAACTCCTACCCCTCCCCCAAATTCACAAAATAAAATGAACAAGTAATTAATATACTCAGTATTTACTGTGTACAGTGTAGCATAGTAGTATTACTAGTGTGGACTCTCTTGGTTGAAATTCCTACTCACTACATATTCTCGTAGCTGTCAAGTCGATTCTGACTCATAGTGACTCTGTACCTATTAGCTAAAGGAATTTAAGCAAGTTATTTAATCTCTCTGTGCCTCAGTTTAGTAATCTATTAAATGGGAATAATAATTGTCCCTGCTTCTTAGGGTTGTTGTGAAGATTTAAAGAGCTAATGCAAGTAAAATCTTAAAACCATGGCTAGCACATACAAGGATAAGTCAAAAAGCATTGCTACTGGGGTTCCAGTTCATACATGCATGGGTTTATTCCAAGCAAAATGTGTTTAAACATGTCTCTGCAATCAGTGGATAGCTGCAGACAAGTTCACTCAGTAATACATTTGTCTTAATCTCATTACGGTGACTTCAAAAAAAAAAAAAGATGTATTTTGTGCCATGGGGAAAAACGATTTTGAGGTCAGGGCTAATATGAAATTTTTAACAAAACTCAAGAGGACATCTTCCCAAATCATTGCAGCTTTGCAACAAGTTTATGGGAATGTTTCCCCACACAAAATAACAGTTTTTAGATGGATAAAGCGTTTTAAAGAAGATTGTGAAGACCTCAAAGATGAGCCAAGAGAGGGAAGACCACTCAGAAGGTTATGGTGACTTTTTTGGGGGATCCCAAAGGTAATCTTGATAGATTTTCTTGAAAGACACAAGGTCATCCCAGGGGCATGTTATGAAGAAGTTTTAAGAAAACTGAAAACTGGATTGGTGAGAAAAAGGCCAGGAAATTTAGGCTGAGGAATTTTTTTCCTCATGAAGACTGTAGAGAAACAACTGTCACCAAAGCCTTCTGCAACAAACAGATTTTTACTGTGACATATCAGAAATCAAAATAGGAAATTGGCTGCAAGCGCTCAAGTTAGAAACAGACCAAAATCCAAAGAAGCACAATCTATAAGAGCTTTTTATACAATTTTTACAGGTGCTGATTCATTATGAGTAAATTACTTGCAGAATATGATTGTTTAAAGAAAGAACTAAGATCATGATTGGGTAACCTTTTCTTGTTTTTCTTTTCTAACAATTTGGTCTCTTGGCTCAGGGGTCCTGGGTCTATCATACAATGGTTGTTTTTTATTTACTATGTGGGCTACATATGATAGTGGGTAGATCTTTAACTTGCTTCCTGGGGTAAATTGTTACCACCATTGAAGCACTTAGAGCACTCTGTCTCACTTCTTTGATGTAGTTTCCTATTATTTCAGACTTTTCAGATTCTGACAAACAAGCTGGCCTTTTGTGGTTATGGTCTGCTGTGGTTAGGTTAACACTTTATCAATCCCTCCTTTTGATCGTTGATTACTGTAAGTACATCGATGATCACAAGATGATGCCTGGACTTTGCTGGGCTCCTAGATGGTGGCCTTAGCAACCACTTTAAACTCGTGGTCTGGTTTTCACCGGATACCATCTGGTTCTTCGTCAGGGTCATTAGGTGAGGGTTACAGCTCTGTCTATGGTATTGCAGAAGTGGGCAGAATCAATATATATTATTGGTTTAGGAGTTGGATGTGCTCTAGGGTGCTGGCATTCATTAATTCCAGTGACCACACATTTGAAGAAAATATAGAGTAAGCCAATTAATATTATTATCATTAAAATGCCTTGCAGGAGCAAGTGAGCCCAAGATTCAATCCCTTGGGATAACCATCCAAATAAATTTGAGGTTTCAAAAGGAAGAATAGGGTGCAGCCAAGCAGCCTTCTGTCTAATTTTATGGGTATCTTGTTCTACAATTCCGGAGGTATCTATCCAAGAGCAACAGGATGTATTGGCTATTGCACATACCCCTCCTTTTTGTGGCAATAAGAAGTCTGCAATCCAATTGTCCAGGACCATCTTTGCCAGAAAGGTTAATGATTTTTGTTGAGCTGATATTCTATCAGCTACATTATTAGCTATTTGTGCCACTGTGGCAGACAGGTTTCGTAAAGATGTTTCTAATTCTGATATACCATATGAGGGAATTAATGCTCTTAAAAATGACCAACCCCACCCTGGCTATTCTGTTGTGGGATTTTCATATACTTCTCTTTTGGTTATTGAAATTAGTTTGATATCACTCATCCAATGTTGACTAGTGTTTTGGGGACAAATGTGAAAGGGGACATCCATTGATCCTAAGGTACATTGCGCTTGAATTCTCCACCCATCTACACATGAATAGCCCATCCATAAGGACTGTCCCTAGGAAAGAGTTTACTTAAATCACTGTAATTAGGTCCCCCACATAGGAACACATAATCATATGGGGCACAAATGACAGCACAAGTATGAGGCTCAGGAATAAAAAATTTTACATGCATTAGCCATGTCTCAACTAGATTGTTATTACACATTTGACATCTTCCAAACTTAACTTCTAACTTAGTATAATTCTCAGAACAGGGATTGTCATAAATAGGATTATTGCGTTTGTCACATTTAGGATGTACTTCATATAAGGTTGTTAAATAATCCTAAAACCAATAATCATAATATCTAGGTGATTCAGGATAGTATTTAATAAAATATAGTCCTAATTCTCCTTCCTGTACACAGGGAGCTTGGGAGATAACTGCCTTTGCTCCTTTCCAATCTATAACTAGGCATCGTATACGTGTGAGATTGAAGCAAGGGATATTTGTATGAAATGGCATGTTAGGGGGACGCCACAATTTAACCCTTATTGCTCATTTTAGTGCAGAGCTAGAATTTGTTGTTGGTGAAGTGATAACGTGATAGCTTCATGTTGGAGAAGCTAAAGGATCTGAATTGTCTCGTACAGATTTAAGATTATGATGATATATACAACAATCAGTTAAATTCCCTAAATCAGCAACTGACTGAGCTAATTTTACATATGCATTTTCTTCCCAGGCTAAAGTTAAGATACATATGGAGAAGGTTAGAGTTATTTTAATTAAACCCATAATAATATAGATGAATAACCAGCAGTGGATAAAACACAGCGACTATCAGGATTATTGCTATGGTTAAACAGACTAAACCACAAACTTCAACCTAATGTATTTAACATCTTGTTTTCAATATGGAAACCCTGGTGGTGTAGTAGTTAATTGCTATAGCTGCTAACCAAATGGTTGGCAGTTTGAATCCACCAGGCACTCCTTGGAAACTCTATGGGGCATTTCTACTCTGTCCTATAGGGTCACTATGAGTCCGACAATGATTACATTAGAAAATAAGGTAAGTTAGTATAAGTCTTACTAAATCAGCCAATTGGATTTTCTGCTCCTTCACTTTCTGGTATAGATTGCAGGGAAGGTTTGCCCGTTGGTGGAGGATCATTAGTAGTGGTGGGCAGGCAGTGTTTAAACTTCAATTTTAGTCCTCCTGCTGGTTCAATAAGCCATCTAGGAACTTTGGTTTTCTTCAGCTGGGATAGATGTATCCACGACTTTACTCCCTGTAATTTAGCAACACAATCATTAGTTAATAGCACTAAATAAAGTCCTTTCCATTGAGGTTCGAGGGAGTCCTTAATTTGGTGACATTGCCAATACACATAATCTCCTGGTTCAGGTTTATAATTTAAAGAATTGGAAACAGGTGTGCTTGTTTGATATGCCGGTTGTAGCTGGTAAGCATGATCTTTAGCATATTGAACTAATCCTTGACAATATTTTAACAGATTAGTAGAAAGGAGATTCGACTCAATATTGTTAATCCCATAAGGTAAAGCCATAGGGCAGCCAGTTATAATTTCAAAAGGGGTTAGCTTGTGAGGACCAAAGGGAGTTGATCTTAAATTCATTAACACCAGGGGAAGACCTTGAGGCCAAGCCAGTCCTAATGAAGAGCTTAATTTAGCTAATTGATTCTTTGTAATACCACTGGTTCTTTCTACCAGTCCTGAGGATTGGGGATGATATGGACAATGTCAGCACCGTTGGATGGGAAAAATTTTGCACATAGCAGTTACTACTTGCCGGTAAAATGAGTTCCTCGATCACTACAGAGAATTCCTGGAGTACACCAAGTAGGAATTATATTTTCTGAAAGCTTCTTTGCCACAAAGGTGGCAGTGGCTTTCCTATAAGGAAAAACCTCTACCCAATGAGAATATCTACAAATCATGACCAATATATATTTGTATCCCTGTGAGGGAGTTGACTGAATAAAATCCATTTACCATTCAAACATAGGTCCTATAGGAAAAGGGTACCTGACAACAGGGTGTCTGTGTGTTTTTGCTGGATTAAATTCAGTACAGACTGGGCATTGTCTGACTACCTTGTATGCAGCCCTCCAAAAGTTACCACAATAGTATTTCTTCATTCTTTGTACTGTCTTATCTTATTCTAAATGATCTGTTAAATGAAAACTAGTAGCTACTGGAATATGTAAATCCTTAGGGAGTGCATACTGATTATTTGGTCCCATCCACAATCCTGTTTGCTGGTTTATCTGACATTCTTCAGCTTTTCATTGATCATGTTCAGAGGAAGGGGCAGCTTTTTGATGTAATGACAGGTTATGCCATTTTTCTTCCCCTTCTTTCCCTGGATCCTTGAACCAAGGTTCAGGTAAGGGGGTATTTTGTCCATTATAACAAATCTGGCATTGGTCTCATCCAAAAAATGTATGCGGGGGTGATACTGTTTATTTTCAGTTCCTCCAGTCATTAGCATTAGTCTAAATTCTGACATTAGTCCACTTCCTACCTCATACAGATAACGAGCTACTGCCTTAAAATTTCCCCAGAAACTTTGATCTAGAAAGCAATAATATCTTCCCTCCATATAGGTTTGATTTCAAATAGACAAGTTAACAATAAAGGTGGAGACCTTGAGGTATTACTGGTCTGTTTCTAAGGCCTCATCCATGATTGGGTAGTGGCGTCTATATGACACTCTCTTGAGACCCAACTAAGTACCTCTTCTTCTGGAGCTAACTGTTGATGTTGTTTTATTATTTGAAAACAGGGGTAAATTATGAATGGTAATAGGAGGAGGGAAAAGACCTCTAATTCTTCAATCCTGAATTTTTGAGTAGCCTGTGCTAATTCTCTTAAAATGAGTTGAGCTCCTATTTTGCTCAGTTGTTGAAACGAAATATTCCTCAAGGAGGTCTGAGCAGCCAGTTTAGCAGCTTTGTCAGCCAATCTATTTCCCTTTACTTCCTCTGTTTGGGGCCTCGTTTGGGTTGATGAGGTTATATGTTTATTACTGCTATTTCAGAGGGTAATAAGAGATCTTCCAGCAAATCGGCCACTAAAGTACCATTCTTTATGGGTTGTCCTGAGGAAGTTAAAAATCCCCTCTATTTCCATTACATACCAAAATAGAGAATCATTCCATACTCATATTGAGAATCGGTATAAATATTTACCAGCTGGCCTTGTGCCAATTTACATGCTCTTGTTAAGACTATAAGTTTGATTTCTTGGGCTGAGGTTACCTCAGGCAACCACTTTCCAATACCTCTACTGCAGTAGAGACGGCATATCCTCCTTGATACCTATAACTAGAAGCTTCAGGTCTTAGGTAGGAGCCCTATATAAACAGCACAAGTAATGGCTTAGAGAGCGGAGTTTCTTCTAGGAGATAAAAGCTGATCTGTTAAATCAAAACAGTCATGATCACTGTCATTATCATTGGGATCAGGCATGAAGGTAGCTGGATTTAAGGCCCTTATTTTGTGTATTATAAGGTTAGGGGCAGCTAGAAGAACTTCATATGAAGTTAGTCAGCTAGCAGGAAAGTGTTGGGTTAGAGTAGAATTTAAGATGGCAGAAACCGCATGTGAAACACATGCATCTAGATTATTTCCCAGTACTATATCAGCTATTGTTTCTACTAATTTGGAAGTGGCTGCAACCCTACAGATTTCGGTCTGTCTTCATGTTTCTGAGTTAAAACTCCTAAGGCATTCCTTTGTCTTTCAGAAAGGAAAATGGAGAAATCTAAAGAATAGTTAGGGAATTCAAGCGCCGGAGTAAGAGTTAGAGATTCTTTTAATTTAATTTGGCTTTCACAGCTTCCATAGACAGCTAGAAATGTTCAGAGACATTACCCTTAAGATATACATAAAGTGATTGTGCTAATAAAGAGAACTTTGGTATCCAAGCTCTACAATATCCACACAATCATGAAAACCTCCTTAACTGTTTCTTCGTTGTAGGTATAGGGTAGGAAAAAGATAGCTTCTTTTCGTTTATAGCCAATTGAGATTACTTCTGCTGAGATGAAATGACCAAGGTATTTTACTTGTGGAAGGCAAAACTGTAATTTTTCCCTGGACACCTTATGCCGTCTAACAACCAGGTGATATAATAACAGAAGACTATCCTGTATGTTTGCTTGCTTGGTCTTTGACCAGACTAAGAGATCATCAACATACTGAAGTAACACAGATTTATGTTCAAACTGTAAAAGCAACAAGTCAGTATGTAAAATCTGGGAAAAGTAGGTGGGGCTCTCAGTGCAACCTTGGGGCATGATGGTCTAAGAATATTGTTGATTATCCCATAGAAAGACAAACAAAAAACGGCTGTCTGGATGAACCAAAATACTGAAAAAAGCACTACAGAAGTCAATGACTGTAAACCATGGAGCATCTGGTGGAATTTGGGCTAACAGTGAATGTGGATTTGGAACAACAGGGATTCAAGGGATAACAATGTGGTTAATAGCTCTAAGATCTTGCACAAATTGCCAACCACAGCTATTAAGTTTTCTGATTTTGGGGTATTACAAGGGCTAGTATATGGAACAATTAATTTCTAAAAAATCTTGGATGATATGTTTCAGTCCTTCCTTTTCTTCAGGTTTTAAAGGGTATTAAGATACTTTAGGTACGGGCTTAGTGGGGTCTATTTGGACTTAAATAGGTTCAGCTGATAGAATGTGGCCAACATCGGTCAACGAGGAAACCCATAATTGTGACAGTAGTTGATTAAGAATTTGAGTCTATTTTTCTAAGGTCAGGGTATCCTTGTCCTCCAATACCAAAAGACCTTGTAATAAATAATTTATTCTACCTCAGGCATCTGGGTCTTACCTTCATCTTCAGTATCAGGGAAATTTAGTAATATATCCCCTGCATCTGTAAACTGAATATGGCATTTCTGTTTGGAAAGAAAGTCATGCCCTAACAAATTTACAGGAGTACTATCGCTTAGTAAAAATGAGTGGCTATCTTCTATTGTCCCTAAAGAAACTGGTATGGGTAAAGAATAGGTTAAAATTTGTTCCTCGTTGGAAACCCCTATGACAGGAGAAGTCTGAGTACTCCAGGGAAGAGTCCTTTGCAAACTCACAGAGTTGATTGCCGACAGTGTCACACCTGTGTCCACAAGGAAGGTACAGGGCTCCCTGTTTACTTGGAGTGTTGTTTCTCCCCGTTGTGACAAGGGGACTACTGCCGAAGCCTCTATAAGCTCCCCGGAGCATCATCACATTGATTTTTCTAAAGGTGGCATTGAAGGAGTCACCTTTTGTTTATTCTTAAGCTTAAAATAATCCATATCAAATTGGCCAGGTTTTTTGCAATAGTTACAGACCTTGGGAGCAGTATTATTGGTGGGAGAATTCCCTTCCTTTGGCTTTGCTCCCACAGGCTTCTGTAATTGCTGAAATTGGAGAGCCATTAACTTTTCATGAGAAAGCTGGACAATGAATAAGGAAGACCAAAGAAGAATTGATGCCTTTGAATTATGGTGTTGGAGAAGAATATTGAATATACTATGGACTCCCAGAAGAATGAACAGTTCTGTCTTGGAAGAAGTACGGCCAGAGTGCTCCTTACAAGTGAGAATGGTGAGACTTTGTCTCATGTACTCTGGACAGGTTATCAGGAGGGACCAGTCCCTGGAGAAGGACATCATGCTTTGTAAGTTAGAGGTCAGCAAAAAAGAGGACGACCCTCAATGCGATGGATTGACCAAGTGGCTGCAATAAAGGGTTCAAACATAGAAACGATTGTAAGGATGGTGCAGGACCAGCCAGTGTTTCGTTCTGTTGTACACTGGGTCACAATGAGTCAGAACCACTTGACGGCAGCTAACAATGACATGAAAAATGTCACAAAAGTGATATTAAAGGATCTTGCCCAAGAAAGTGTCTGTGGCGGGGGTAGTACTAGTTTAGGCAGGGCTGTAAAGGAGTATGTCTCTGAGGAGTTGACATTTGAACCAAGGTTTGAACCATGACAAGTCCATCATGAAAAGTTACAAGAGGAAGAACATTCTAGGCCGAGAGAAGAACTAGGGCAAAGGCCCTGAGTCAAGAATAAGCTTGGCAAGTTCACAAAACAGAAAGCAGGCCAATATGACTGGAAGGTAGTGATTAAAGATAGAGGAGGAATTGTAGGATGAGATTCTCTAGGGCCTTGAAGGTTATGGCATGGATTTTAGATTTTCTTCTGGACCTAATGCAAGTCACTAGCGAGTTTTAGGCACAGGATTGACATGATCTGAAGCAAAGGACTAATGAACTCAATAAACGTTTTACAATCACTCATATTCCTGAGCATTCATCACATCAGTTTACATTGGTTGTATTTTCAAGCCAGAAGTCAGGGCACAAGAATTTACAAGTTTGGGTGTGTTTATGGAATGAGTAGAACAGAATATTTCAAATCAGAATTGTTTGGGGAAAACCTAGAATGAATGTTCACCTTGTCCTTCTTGTATCTAGCTGTATGCATGTTGCTGTAGAGAATAAAAAGACCAGGTTCTTATCTCTATCTGATTTACAGAAGGTGTTTCCTAGCTGTTATTAAATAGAAATTTCAAGGAGTTTCCAGACAAAGGAATGTGGGAGCAGAGGGCACAGCAGGACTTATTTGCACAAATTGTTTTCAGTGTTACCACATCCGCTATCACTGGGAAGTGATGACATGGGGTGAGTTGAGTGCCCAAGTTTTCCCACCCTCTTCTCACCTTCCCCATTATCACTGTTCCATTTGTACCTCACTCTTTTTCTTCCACACCGTATTAGCACTATTTCATTTCCGGATTAATTGGAGGAAAGATGTTACCAAAATTTCAGCTTTCTTCTTAGTAATAATCTAGGATTTTGATACACTAGCATTTCTCTTACTCTCTTACTCCTTCTTCCTTATCTCTTTCCTTCCTTTCTTTCTTCCTTTCCTCTCTCCTTTCTCCATTTCCACCTTCCCTATATCTCCTGAATCCTCCTCTTCTTATAGAAGTTCACTCAGAATTCAGAAAGTCCCAGAATAAAAATATTTAACATTCACTGTGGAAGAGAAGCATAGTTTCTTTTTATTATTATTTTATTTTATTGTGTTGTAGGTGAAAGTTTACAGTGCAAATTAGTTTCTCATTCACAAATTTAGACAAAAATCGTTTTGTGACATTGGTTGCAATCTCCACAATATGTCAGCATTCTCCCTTTTCCCTTTATACCCCCGGGTTTCCTTTGTCCATTCACTCCAGTTTTCCTGTGTCTTCCTGCCTTCTCGTCATTGTTTCTGGGCAAGTGTTGCCCATTTAGTCTCCTATACATGATTGAACTAACAAGCACATTCCTCAAACGTGTTAGTATTTGTTTTATAAGCCTATCTAATCTTTGGCTGAAAGGTGGACTTCGAGAGTGGCTTCAGTTCTGAGTTAGCAGGGTGTTGGGGGGTAGGGGGGCATAGTCTCAGAGGTTCCTCCAGTCTCTATTAGACCAGTAAGTCTGGATTTTTTTTTTTTTTTTTTGGAATTTGAATTTTCTTCTACATTTTTGTCCTGCTGTGTCCGGGATCCCCTATTGTGAATTGTGTCAGAGCAGTCGGTGGTGTAGCTGGGTACCATCTAGTTATTCTGGGCTCAGGCTGGTAGAGGCTGTAGTTCATGTGGTCCATTAGTCCTTTGGAGAGATATTTTCCTTGTGCCTTTGGTTTTCTACATTCTCCTTTGCTTCTGAACAAGATGGGACCAATAGGTGTATTTTAGATTGCTGCTCTCAAGCTTTTAAGACCCCAGACGCTAGTCACCAAAGTAGGATGTAGAATATTTTCTTTATAAACTGTTATGCCAGTTGAGCTAGAGGTCCCCTGAGAGAATCGTCCCCAGACGTCAGCCCAGTAACTCGGTTCCTCAAGGTGTTTGGATGTGTCTAGGAAGGTTCTATGACTTTGCCTTGGTCGAATTGTGCTGACTTCCCCTATGTTGTGTGTTATCTTTCCTTTCACCAAAATTAACACTTGTCTATTATCTAGTTAGTGATTTACCCTCCCCACCACTCTCCTCTCTTGTAATCATCAAAGGTTTTTTTTTTCTGTGTGTAAATCTTCTCTTGGGTTTTTATAATAGTGGTCTTGTACAGTATTTGTCCTTTCATTATCAACTTTTTTCACTCAGCATAATGCCTTCCAGATTCATTTATGTTGCAAGATGTTTTGTGGATTTATCATTGTTCTTTTATCATTGTGTAGTATTCCATTGTGGTGTAGGTACCATAATTTTTTTTATCCATTCATCTGTTGATGGGTACTTAGGTTGCTTCCATCTTTTTACTGTTGTGAATTATACCACAATGAACATGGGTGTGCATATGTCTATTAGTCTGATGGCTCTTATTTCTCTAGAATATATTTCTAGGAGTGGGATAGCTGGATCGTATGGTATTTCTATTTCTAGATTTTTAAGGAAGCACCATATCATTTTCCATACTGGTTGTACTGTTTTACATTCCCACTTGCAGTGCATAAGAGTTCCAGTCTCCCCACAACCTCTCTAACATTTGCTATTTTCTGGTTTTTTGATTCATGCCAGTAATGTTGGGGAGAGATGGTATCTCACTGTAGTTTTGATTTGCATTTCTCTAATGGCTAGTGATTGTGAGCATTTCCTCATGTGTCTGTTAGCTCCCTGAATGACTTCTTTGGTGAAGTGTCAGTTCATATCCTTAGCCCGTTTTTTAATTGGATTATTTGTCTTTTTGTTTTCGAAGTGTTGAAGTATTCTATACATTTTAGAGATTAGACCCTTGTCGGATATGTAATAGCCAAACATTTCTTCCTATCTGTAGGTTGTCTTTTTACTCTTCTGGTGAAGTCTTTTGATGAGCATAAGTGTTTAATTTTTAGGAGCTCCTGGTTATCTAGTTTATCTTCTGGTGTTCATGCATTGTTAATTATGGTTTGTATTGTATTTATGTCATGTGTTAAGGCCCCTAGTGATGTCACTATTTTTTCTTCCATGATCTTTATCATTTTAGGTTTTAGATCCATTTTGAGTTAGTTTTTGTGTATGACGTGAGGTATGGGTCCTGTTTCTTTTTTTTTTACAAATGGACATCCAGTTTTTCTAGCACCATTTGTTGACAAAGCTTTCTTTTTCCCATTTAATGGGCTTCGGTCCTTTGGCAAATATGAGCTAATCACAGGTGGATAGATTTATATATGGGTTCTCAATTCTGTTCCAGCCTAATTGTCTGTCATCGTACCACTACCAGGCTGTTTTGACTATCGTGGCTGTATAGTAGGTTCTGAGATCAGGAGGTGTGAGGCCTCCTACTTTATACTTTTTCTTCAATAATGCTGTGATGGTTAAGATTGCGTGTTAACTTCGCTGGGCCATGATTCTCAGTGTTTATATGTGATCACTCCCATGACTGCAGCTGCTGTGAGTACCCAATCAGTTGAAAGGGAGTTTCCTTGGGGGTGTGGCCTGCATATGAATATAAGCAGACATCCTGGCTTTTTGCTCGCTCTGGATCCTGCTGCTGCCACCTGTTCATCTGACTTCCGGTTCTTGGGACTTGAGCTATCAGCTTATCTGCTGATCTTGGGATTCATCGATCTTCACAGCCTGTGAGCAGAGGCCTGCTCTCCAACCTGCTGATCTTGAGTTTGCCAGCCCCTGTGGCTACGTGAATCGGGAGAAGCCTCTTTCCTAATCCATGGACTTGGGACGTTCCAGCCTCTACAATCACGTGAGCTGTTTTTTTGATATAAATCTCTCTCTATATATTTATACACTTTACTGGTTTTACTTCTCTAGAGAACCCATCCTAAGACAAATGCTTTGCTTATCTGGGGCCTCTTTCCTTTCCAGATAAACTTGATGATTAGTTTGTCCATCTGGTTAAAGAATGCTTCTGGTGTTTGGATCAGGATTGCATTGTATCTGTGGATCACTGTGGGTAGAACTGACATTTTCACAATGTTGAGTCTTCCTATCCATGGCCATGGTATGTTTTTCCATTTATGTAGGTTCTTGCAGTAGTATTATGTAGTTTTCTTTGTTCCAGGCTTTTATATCCCTGGTTAGATTTATTCCTGGGTATTTTATCTTTTTAGGGGCTATTGTAACTGGTACTGTTTTCCTGATTTCCTTTTCAAAGTTCGCTTTGGTGGCATATAGGAATCCAACTGATTTTTTATGTTGATCTTATATCCTGCTGTACTGCTGAATCTTTCTATTAGTTCAGTAGTTTCCTTGTGGAATATTTGGGATTTTCTGTGTATAGAATCATATCGTCTATTAATAGGAATAATCTTACATCTTCCTTTCCCATTCGGACGCTCTTTATTTCTTTTTCTTGCCTTATAGCTCTAGCTAGGACTACCAGCACAATGTAAAATAGGAGAGGTGACAAAGGACATCCTTGTCTTGTTCTCATTCTCAGTGGGAATGCTTTCAGCCTCTTTCCATTGAGAATGATGTTGGTTGTTGGTTTTGTATAAAACCGAAAATCCACTGCTGGCGAGTCGATTCGGACTCATAGTGACCTTATAGGACAAAGTAGAGCTGCCCCATACCGTTTCCAAGGAGCGCCTGGTGAATTCAAACTGCCGACCTTTATGGTTAGCAGCCGAACTCTTAACCACCATGCCACCAGGGTTTCATATCGATGCCCTTTTATATGTTGAGGAATTTCCCTTGGATTCTTATTTATTTATTTTTTTGTACTTCATGTGAAGGCTTACACAACAAATAGTTTCTCATGAAACAGTAGTACACATATTGTTTTATGACATTGGTTAACAACCCCACAACATGTCACCCTCTCCCTTCTCGACCTTTTTATTTTGGTGAAAATATACATAGCCAAAGATACACCA
>NW_004444100.1:3999701-4000849 GCF_000243295.1 Trichechus manatus latirostris | reverse complement strand
CCTTCTATGACACCATCCATTTCTGAAATCTTGTTGTTTATCTTTTGGATTTCTAATTGTTGTGTTTGTATAATTTCTAGTTGTGAATTTATTTTTGCATTTTGTTCCTGCATTATTTTCCTGAATTCTTCCAATTTTTGTCTGTATTTTCCATGAATTTGTCTATTTTTTCCCATTTTTGTCTGCTTTTTGCCTCAGCTCTTGGAGAATTCTTAGTATTAGAGATTTGAATTCCCTATCAGGTAGTTCTAGTGCATTTTCTTCTGCTGCAAAGTCATCTGGTGTTTTATTTTGGACGCCTACTGGAACCATTCTGTCCTTTTTTTGTAAATGTTTTGATATTGTCTGCTGTCTTCAGAGCATTTAGTAGTTATTTTTCTCGTTTATTGATTGTAGATTTGTTTGTCTAGTCCCTTTTTATTTTTAATTTGGCTATGTCTGAGCAGGCGGACTGTGTGTTCTTTGTTGTTTGCTCATCTGTGGCACAATACTTTTCCTCTCCTTCTCCAATTGGTAGGGTCAGTCACTCAGATATGGTGTGGCAGGGCAGGTCTAGCTGAATAGGAGTTACTGGAAGGGGTTGTTTGTGGCACCTACTACAGCCACCAGGGCGGGTCGGTAATTAGTGCAGGACAGGTTCCAGTAGGCCGTGCCTGTGCTGCTTGGTGGTGTGATGTTAAGCACACGGTACAGGCAGGCAGGATGTAGCAGGGAGATTGTTATGAGTGGAGCTAAGACGGTTATGGGAGAGAGGAGAGAGGAACAGGAGCCAAAAACTTACAAACAAACAAAATAGAATGCTAGGGGAACTTGCCTTTGGAGCGGAGAGATGAGAGACTATGAAATGGAGAAAAACAGAAAGGGGAAGAGGAAGAAAGGAAAAGAAAAGAATGAATAAATAAAAATTCTAAAGGTTATAGAACCGCAAAGTTCCCAGGGATCCCACCAGTGCAGCTATGAGGTCTGGGAAAGTCACTCTCAGGTGTTGCAGTAAAGCCTGGCTAGAAGGTGTAGAGGTATACAATGCCAGGTATTCAGGGAACAGAGAGAGAAGGAAGATATAGAGAGACGAGAAACTGAGCAATGAAGAAAGACATAATGGGAAAAAGAGGGAAAAGATAACAAAACAAATTAAAAAAAAAAAAAGA
>NW_004444100.1:3986769-3998617 GCF_000243295.1 Trichechus manatus latirostris | reverse complement strand
CTTCATTTGATGTTTTAGGGTTTCAGGATTGTTGTTTTCTCTGTTCGGCTTAGTTTTTCAGATCTTTGCTGTGGAGGGATGGTGTGGTGCTTCTGCCTAGAGTGCCATTTTGCCAGAAGTCCTTTGTATTCCTATTTTATTGAGAGTTTTGTCAGGAATGGATGGTGGACTTCATCAGATTCCTTTTCTGTGTCAAGGGAGATGATCATGTGATTCTTTTCTTTTGTTCTATTTCTGTGGTGGATTAAGTTGATTGATTTTCTAATGTTGAACCATCCTTGCATATCTGGTAGGAATGCCACTTGGTCATGGTGTATTATTTTTTGATATGATGCTGAATTCTATAGACTAAAATTTTGCTGAGTATTTTTCCATTTATATTCATGAGAAATATTGGTCAGTAATTTTCTTTTTTTGTGATGTCTTTGCCTGGTATACCTGCTTTGGTATCAGGTTTATTCTGTCTTCATAGAATGAATTTGGGAGTATTACTTCTTTTTCTATGTTGTGAAATAGTGTGAATAGTACTGGTGTGAGCTCTTCTCTGAACGTTTGGTAGAATTCTCCAGTGAAGCCATCTGGGCCAGGGCTTTTTGTTGCTCTCGTTGTTGAGAATTTATTTATTTATTTTTACATCTCCAATCTCTTTTCTTATTATGGTCTATTCAGATTTTTCATTTCAGCTTATGTTAGTTTAGGTAAGTAGTGTGTTTCTAGAAATTTGTCCGTTTCCTCTAGGTTCTCAAATTTGTTGGAGTATAATTTTTCATAGTATTCTGTTATTGTCCTTTTTGTTTTAGTTGGGTGTGGTGTAATGTCCCTCATCTCATTTTTATGTGAGTTATTTGCTTCCTCTTCTATTTTTCTTCTGTCATTTTGGCCAATGGTTTGTCGATTTTGTTGATCTTTTAAAAGAACCAACTTTTCGTCTTTTTGATTCTTTCTATTATTTTTGTGTTCTCTATTTCGTTTATTTCTTCTGTAATCTTTATTATTTCCTTTCTTCTGGTGGCTGTGGTTTCTTTTGTTGTTCTCTTTCTATTTGTTTGAGTTGTAGGGCTAACATTTTATTTTTGGCCAGTTCTTCTGTTTTTATGTGTGTGTTTATTGCTATAAATTGCCCTCTGGGTACTGCCTTTGTTGTGTCCCGAAAATTTTGGTATGATGTGTTTTCATTCTCATTTAGTTCTAGAAATTTTTTTATTTCCTCTCTGTTTTCTATTACCCAGTTGTCTTTAAGAAAGTTATTACTCAGTTTCCATATATTTCTTTCTTTTTTTTCCTTGCTCTTCCTGTTATTGATTTCTGCTTTTATGACATTGTGGCCAGAGAGAATGCTTTGTATTATATTGATGTTTTGGATTTTATTAAGGGTTTCTTTGTGGCCTAAAATGTGATCTATTCTGGGGAATGTTCCATGTGCATTGGAAAAGTATACTTTTCTGCTGTTGAGTGAAGTGTTCTATATATGTCTATGAGGTCAAGTTGGTTGATTTTGGTCTTTAGATCTTCTGTATCTTAGTTGAGCTTCTTTCTAAATGTTCTGTCCTTTACTGAGAGTGATGTGTTGAAGTCTCCTACTATTACTGTGGAACTGTTTCTCTTTTCAGTGCTGTTAGAGTTTTTTTAATGTATTATAGGGCCCTGTCTTTGGGTGCATAGATATTTATTAAGGTTGTGTCTTCCTGGTGGATTATATATAATGTCCTTCCTTGTCTTTTATGGTTGGTTTTGCCTTAAAGTCTATTTTATCTGAGATTAGTATCACCACACCTACTCTTTTTGGGTTAGTTGATATATTTTTTCAATGTTTGCTTGATATATTTTTTCCATGCTTTGATTTTTAATATATTTATTACTTTGTGTCTAAGGCGTGTCTCCTGTATACAGCATATTGATGGGTCTTTTTTTTTTTTTTTTTTTTTAATCCATTCTGCCACTCTCTGCCTCTTTACAGGTGCACTTAAGCCATTTACATTCAGTGTGATTATTTATAGTTATGAGTTTATTGCCATAATATTGTGCTCTTTTTGTGTGTTGCCAATGTTTTCTTTGTTCTTCTTACTTTCCTGTTCTGAGTTCCTTTTTTTTTTTATTTTCTGTCATTATTACATTTTGTGTTTACTTAGACTTTATGTTTTTCTTGTTTTTTTATTATGATGAGTAGGTTTGTTAATTTTCCTTGTGGTTGCCTTGAAATTTACCCTTATCTTCCTTGATATCACCTTGACTTCCTCTCTGTTTGAAAGTTCTATACCTACAATCTTTATGCCCCCTTTTATTGTTTTGATGTTGTCGTCATTTACAGATTTCCACCTCAGTTTCCTTGTTTTAAGTCTTTTATCTTTGTCTTATTATTGAGAGTTCTTTACCTAGATTGGTGTCTGGCTGATACTGTCCTGTGTCCTAGACTCTGATTGTTTTCTGATGTTGGTTCTCTAACCAAAGGAATCCCTTTAATTTTTCTTGTAATTTTGGTTTAGTTTTTACAAATTCCTTTGTTTTCTGTTTATCTAGAAATGTTCTAATTGTTTTGAGAGAGAGTTTTGAAAGATATATTTTTCTTGGTTGGCAGTTTTTTTCTTTCAAGGTTTTATATATGTCATCCCATTGTCTTCTTGCCTGCATACTTCTGCCAAGTAATCAGAGCTAAGTCTTATTGTTTCCCTTTGTAAGTGACTTTTTGTTTTTCTCAAGCTGCTTTCAGGATTCTTTCTTTGTTTTTGATTTTGACACGTGTGATTATGATATGTTTTGGTGACTCTCTTTTGGGGTCTATCCTATATGAGTTTCATTGAGCTTCTTCCATGGTCAGCTTTTCATCTTTCATGATATTGAGGAAGTTTTCTGCCAGCAAATCTTCAACAATCTTCTCTATGTTTTCCATTTTCTCCCCCCTTTTCTGGAACTTCAATCACTTGCAAATTTTTGCCTTGATTGTGTCCCACATAATTCTTAGGTTTTCTTCATTCTTTCCTCTGATTTTTCCTCAAAGTGGTGTCCATGGATTTGTCTTCAATGTCACTAATTCTGTTTCAAATTTGCTCTCAAAACCTTCTATCGACTTGTCCATTTCTGAAATTTTATTGTTTATCTTTTGGATTTCTAGTTGCTGTTTTTGTATAATTTCTAGTTGTTTATTTATTTTGATGTTTTATTCTTGTGTTATTTTCCGGAATTCTTCTATTGCTTTGTCTGTGTTTTCCTTGATTTTGACTTTTTCATTGGGTTTGTCTGTGTTTTCCACAATTTTGTCTATTTGTTCCTTGTTTTTTCCTGTGTTTTTCTTGATCTCTTTCCTAATCCCTTGGAGAACCCTAAATATTAGTCTTTTGAATTCCATATTAGGTAGTTCCACTGCCTTTTTTTCCTACCAGAATATCATTTGATTCTTTATTATGGTTACTTGCTGGAGCCATCTTGTCCTTTTTTTTTATATGTTTTGATATTGTCTGCTCTTTCTGAGACATTAAGGTATTATTTTCTTGATTTATTGATTGTATGTTCGTTTGATACATCTTGCCTCTTTGTTTCCTTTTGATATGTCAGGGCAGGTGGACCAGGCATGCTTTGCTGCTTGCTTGTCTGTGCGCACAACAATAGCTCCCACCACCTTGTCTGGGTAGGTAGGGTAGCAGCAGGCAGGACAAGCCTACTTAACTGTACACTGGTTTGGCAAAGTGGCTGAGGGTGGATGGGACAGGTGCTGTCTGCCTCCTGATGCTGGTCCAATGGTTTGAGAGCATTCACAGCCCCTCACCAGATAGGCAGGGGTGTTGGATGAGGAGTGATACGGGCTCACTTCCCACTGTTCAGCAGCGGGTCAAATGGTGGGAACAGAGGGGCAGTGCGGTGGTAGACCTGCACCAAGAACACTCTAGCTGCAGCAGCACGACAAAGGCCAGCAGGTAGGGGGTGTGGCTATGGAGCTGGGAGGGGAGAAGAAAGAAAAGAGAGAAAAAAAAGAAAAAGAAAAAAAGATAGCCAGTGGGTGGGGGAGGGGCAGACTTTGGGGCTGGTGGGAAGGGTAGGAGCTGGCGTATAGGGCTAGGTGGGAAGTAGAAAGCTGCAGGCCAGTAGCTCTCTAGCCACGATGGTGCAACATGGCCGAGTGGGAAGGGGAGAGGTGGTGTGTGGGACTAGGTGAGGGAGAGAAAGAAAAGGAAGAAAGAGAAAAAAAAAGTGGCATGGCAGGAGCCAGAGGGTGGAGGCAGTGGTAGGCCCAGGGTGATAGTGGGCTAGTAGTTCTCTAGCTGAGCAGCACAGCATGGCCCATGGGGAAGGGGTGAGTGTGGAGTATGGGGCTAGGTTGGAGGGAGAAAGAAAAGGAAGAAAGGAGAAAAAATGTCATGGCAGGAGCCAGCAGGTGGGGGTGCAGTGGACCCAGGGTAGCTGGACCCAAGTAGCTCTCTAGCTCTGTGGCACAGTGAGGCCCAACAGGAAGCAGGGGAGTGGCATATGTGGCAGAATGGTGAGGGGTGGAAAAGTGTGTTTCTTTGGTTACTGCATGTTCTCTTTCCTGTTGGGAGCTCTGTGAATTTGCCTTCCCATACTCCTTATCTGGGGTCACTACTGGCTGTGCTTCAAGATAGCGATGCTGTGTCATGTTAGTTGGCAGGAGACCTCCACTTCATATCTTTCCTCATTCTCTGTTTTCCTTCAGTTTCTTCTTCCATTCAGTGTTTGATCTAGTTTTTTATCCCTTCGTTTCATGCTTAGTGTTCCAGGATTGACATTGGTTTCTGTTTTACTTAGTTTTTTGTGTCTTTGCTGCAGAGGGATGGCATAAAGTGTCTGTCCAGGGCACCATGTTGGCTCTTCCTGAGAGGCATAGTTTCTGAAAAAGAAGATTAATGATCCATATATTTAAATCAAGGGATATATTCTTACTCATTGAATCCATTGCCATCAATTTAATTTCCACTCATGGTGACCTGGGTGGCACAAATGGTTTGCAAGTGGCTGTTAACCTAAATGTTGGTAATTTGAATCCACCTAGCAATGCCATAGGAGCCCTGGTGGTGTAGTAGTTAAAAGCTAGGCTGCTAACCAAAAGGTTGGCAGTTCAAATCCACCAGCTGCTCCTTGGAAGTCCTGTGGGACAGTTCTACTCCATCCTATAGGGCTGCTATGAGTCAGAACCAACTTGATGGCACCTGACAACAACAACAGCAATGCCATGGAAGAAAGTCCTGGTGAACTGCTTCTATAAAGAATACAGTCAAGAAGACCCTACGGAACAGTTCTACTCTGTAACACATGGGTTTACCATGATATACTTACAGGAGCTTAAAAATATTAATAAAAAGAGAGTTCTGATTTGTTCTCTATCCTGAAAATAGTTGAGATTGATTTATTAAGGACCTTTTGTGTGCCAGGCACAGTGCTAGATGCTAAGGGAGATACAAATAGGTAAAGACCCACACCCTGTCCTCAGGAAGCAAACATGACTGGGATCCCACAAGGGAACACAGTGCAAGAGAGACAGTAGCAAGGGCTATAACTGAGGCATGAGTTTCTGTGGTAGAACCATGGAATGAAATATTAATTCCAACAGAGGCCTTGGGAAGGCCTAATAGAGGAAAGGAGATTTGTGAAAAGACTAGATGACACCACTTTAAACTGCTTTTAAGGCTGGTCCTTCTTTTCCATTAACACCAAATTTGAGGCCATCCACAATTTTTGGTGCTGGTTGGCTGATTCTGGTGCTGTAGAATTATGAAATGTCTGTCTGGAATTGGATGCAAGATAGTATAGTGATTGCAAGTGGGTGTTGCAGAGCCAGCCAGTCCAGATTGGAATTTTTCTTTTATCATTTACTCTCTAGGTGAGTTTATGCAAGTAACTTAATATTTCTACTCAGTTCCTTTGATTGTAAAGAAAAATAATATCATCTACCTAGTGGGGTTATTGTGAGTAGTAAATGTACTTAAGCACTTGGAATAGTCCATGAAAACTTAATAAGCACAGGATGATGTTAGTGATTATTAATTCTAGTGACATATTGTCAGAGTAGGTGTGAGAGTCATCTTTGTTTGGTCTCAATGGTACGGGGCTTTTTCAACTCTACTCTTACATAGACACTTCCTCATGGAGATTTAGCCAAATATTTGCAGTCAAGTCCCTTCTTTTTCACAAGGAGAATGAGGAAAACAATAGGACTCAACAGCCAACATCTGGGTGGTTTCTCCCAGGTCAGATAATTGCCAAGATGAGGACCACACAAGTGGACACTGATACATTTGGGAACAAAGCATTGCCTGTAAACCATTCTCAAACAAGTATGAGGTAGTATTTTTGGCATGTATGTAACTGGTCTTTTGGGATAATCAAACTCAATTTTATTTAACAGCCTTCATAGTAGCTTTGAGCCATCATAGTTTCTCAGTGTAGATGCTAAAGTTTATTGCATGATCATCCCTTGCATTTAAAGGCATTACCATGCTCAAAAGTGCATATTCTTTCAACTGAAAAAATATTTGTTGCGTGACCACTGTGTGCTAGGCCTTGGGAACACAAGTGTAAATAAAACGCAGCCCCTCCCTCAAGGGCTTATGATCAGACAAATACAACACAGAATGTTGAGTGCTGTGTTAGGACTAAGCAACGGATGCTAAGAGGACACAGAGGAAGGGCACCTAACTCAGAGGCTGCTCGCGGAGAAGTTCTGTCTAAGGTTGGGAACCTCTGGTCCAGAGCAATAAGTCAGTGCTAGGGGTTCCATAAGTGCTTATTGAGGGAGGAGGAGTTTGTTCTTCGCAAGAGGAAGAATTCCTATCTAATACCTTCTCCCTGTCACTCTTTCAGTTCTGTGTTTCCTCTACTACTTGCCTGTCTGTAGGCCTCCACCACCAATGTGACCACTTAGACAGCTGGACTGGGGCCCACAGGCTAAATACCATGTCTAGCCTGTGACAAAACAAAGGGAACAGCCCCTTTCCGACTAGTCCTGCCCTCACTAGCTCTCTCTCAGCTGTAGCCTGGCCTTGCCTTCCGGCTTCTGAGACCTGGCCACTGGACAAGGACCGGGCCCCTGGACAGGAGAGTCACAACCTCCTTTAGTGAGGTTGGGCCTTTGTTCTCTCTTGGAGAACCCCTTTACTCTTGCTGTGGGTACTATAGGGAGGGAGATGAAGCTCCAAGCTAAGCAATGAGAGTTAGGAGGGATATGTAATAAGTGCAAATTGTAAAAATAAAATAAATGAATAAAAACAAAATAAATATAGGACACTGGGAGTAAAGAGGAAGGAACCAGTAATTCTTCCACTGGGTCAGAACTAGGTTCAGGACAGTTTTCCTGCTAATCACTTTCTCTACTTTCTATGAGATAAAATGGTCATCTAGGCTAGATGCTTTGCTTTTAACTTGAGGGAGGTTGGCCCCAGGATCCAAGTTTCCAGATTGTTGATGCTTCCACCGCTGCTCTGCCCTGCCTTCAGGCCAGTTTTAGGATGTGCTTTAGTAACTCACTATTCATTTCTTTCCTTACTATAATTCCATATCATTATATAGAATTAAAACAATACTTCTTCTGTTCCATTCTCTCTCTAGCTTAAAGATGGTCTTAAACCTCTGGGTAATCCTATACTATGAGCCATGTTATTTCAAAAAGAAAGACAGGTAAAAATATATATAAAAACTGTGTGTGGGTGTTTCTGTGTACTTTCGTGTTGCCAGAGGAAAAGAGAGAGTGATAATTACGAGAAAAGGAGGTGAGACCAAAATGTTTGTTTAAACTTCTCTAAAAAAAAAAAACGATTATAGGGGAAATGGATTGTCCCCAAGGATAAATCACAAACACACAGTTAATCTAAAGACAGATCAAGCATTATGACTTTAATTTTATTAGTATGATGCCCTAATCAACTAATGACTAAAGAGATGAGAGGATCTTTCAATCAATTATGGTCAAATTAAGTCAGTGACCTTTTCTATAGTGGCAATTTTCTAAAAGCCAAAAGAGCATTTTAAAATACTTTATTTCAGACACTGTGTATTGGCATCCCTGCCTTGATATTGACAGTTGGAGTCATTTAATTTCCTTCCCCTGTGTTCATTCAGATTTCTCTGGAAGGTGGAAGGTGCTTTTTATATAAGTGTCTTTGCGAACTGGGAGGGAAGACGCTCAACAGCGTGCCTTCAAATTACATGCAGAAGCCCGCCACCTCTTGCTTTCCCTCAGCTGCTTTCCCACCATGTGTCTGATACCAGACACATGAAATTATGAAAAAATAAGTAACTGGCTCAGCCTCTGCGATGTGTGACACATGGTTTTCATGAACATTAAAATTTCTCTAAATTTGAAAGAAAATTAAACTTTGGTTCTGCCATTAATTTCCTCTTGTCTTGCTCCTGGCAGCACAGACTGTTTATTTCTATGATGCAAAAAAGCATAATGTTTATTTGTATGTTTTGCAAACTCCATCCATTTTCTAGGGAAGCCCTTGCTGTGTTTACCAGTCACTTGTATGGATTCCAGTGGATAATTCAAATTTGTTCAAGATTTGTGCTGCTTTCTGTCACATTTTTCTCCTCCATGTTCTCCAGGTTGGGTTGAAGTATCACCTCTTCACTGGCGCTTTCTCCTTATACTTCTTGCAGTCCCCGATACCATATCTTGTACACAGTAACGCCAAATAAATGCTTATTAAATGAGCGAGAACATATTGGAATGTTGAGATGTATTTCTCTATCAGTATTTGAAATTCTTTATATTAACCAAAGAAATCAGACATATCAATAAATATTTTTCTGGCTTAGTAAATATCCTGTACTACAAAAGAATCTGAGTTTGAGGATTGCTTTTCAATCCTGACTCCTCTCCAGATTTCTCTCTTACTACTCTCCCCCTTCTTGTAGTCCCTGGGTGATGCAAACAGTTAACAAGCTCAGATGCTAGCTGAAAAGTTGTCTGTTCGAATCCACCCAGAGACACCTCAGAAGAAAAGCCTGGCAATATATTTCTGAAAACTCAATCACTGAAAATCTATGGAGTACAGTCCTACTCTGATGCACGTGGGGTCATCATAAGTCAGAAACAACTCCATGGCAACTGATTACTCTCTGCCTCACTGAGTAAGCTCCAGCCACACTAGCCTTCCAGCCAGTTCTCAAGCACATTAAACTTACTCCTGTGTCAGAACCAATGCATTGAAAGAAGTGATTACTTTCAACATATTTTGCATTTATATAGACAATGTTAACAAACAGATCTCTTGAAATATACACATCTCCTTTCTTAGGGGATACAGTACTATATGAACAATAGTCTGGCATTTCCTTTGGAGTCACTCTCAGTCTTTTCTCAGCCTTCAGCATCACCATGTACTAGAACACTAGAATAGAGTGTTGTCTAATGGTTATTTTTGAGCAGGTAATCCATCATGGTTTAAACTGTAGATGTCAAGCATTGTTGTGGATATGTGCATAAATGTACTCAACCTGCCGTAAAGACCTGGATCGCTGCCAGTTTGCTTCTATAGAAGCTGTTCCATTTTTCATGTTATTTCAAACTGTTTTTCATATTCTTTGTCCCATATATAAGTATACCTCATTGAATTCATTTTTATTTATTTATTTTTTGCTTAAACAATAGTTGTTCTTTGTTCACTTTCCACAAATTTAGATTGTCAGATTGTAGGACTTCTCTTTGTAGGTGAAGTTTACACTGAATACAAAGAATATCTTTAAATAGTCCCACAATGTAGAAAGTGTACACATTTATATTATTGGACTATTTAAATCTAGTGTCACTCTACAAACAGGTCTGACCTAAAACAAACATGAAGAGGCAATGTGTATTCTTGGCCATCCTTCCTTCCCTGAGTCTCACTTTCCATCCAGTCCATTCCAAGGCTCCAATCAATTCTTTTATCTCATGACCTAACTGTTCCTCACCTTCCCATCAAATCTTCCTTTTCTTTAAAATCTTCGTCTTAAGAATAATGACTTAATGGTCTACATCTTATAGGACATTTACATTCTAAAGTAGTAATTTTAGGCAATATGAAATAAATTAAACTTTTGAAAAAATATAAATAAATGTGTAATTTATATCTACACGGGTGAATGCCTACTTTTTTCTATTTATTCTTTTTCTCCACTGCCCATCTCTCAGTTTGTTGTATTGTGGTGACTCAATTTGTGTGTTGCTGTGATGCTGGAAGCTATGTCACCAGTATTTCAATTACCAGCAGGGTCACTCATGGTGGACAGATTTCAGTGGAGCTTCCAAACTAAGACAGACAAGGAAGAAAAATGCGTGGCAATCTACTTCTAAAAATCAGCCATTGAAAACTTTATGGATCACAACAGAACATTGTCCAACTCACTTACTTTGGACAGGTCATCAAGAGGAATCAATCACTGGAGGAGGCAGGGGTGGATTATTCAATAAGCAAGGTAAGCACAGTACTTACCTTGCTTACCAGATCATCTGTAGTGAATAAAATCAAAGATGTGGTGAAACTCATGTGAAATTGTTCACTACAGATTAGTAAGTAAGCATGATTAAGCCTGTGCTTACCATGCTTACTGGGTTATCTGCCCGTATCAGGAATTGTGAATTTAAAAAGAAGCTTTGATTCAGTAGGAAGGTGCTGTGGGGTTGGGAGAGAGATAGATGGTCGGCATACCTAGAAGCAGAATCTTTGACCTGGTGAAAAAATGTGAAATTGTTCATTACAGATGATCTGGTAATCAAAGTAAGCGCTGTGCTTACCTTGCCTATTGGATAATCGCCCCTGGGAGGAGGACATAATGTTTGGTGAAGTAGAGGGCCAATGAGGGCAAGGAAGAAACTTGGTGAGATGAATTGGCACAGTAGCTGCAAAGATGGACTCTAACATGCCAGCAATCACTGAGAATGACACAGGACTGTGCAACGTTTAGTTCTGTTGAACATAAGGTCATCATGAGTTGGAGCCTACTAGACAGCAGCTATCTATCTATTCTTATTCTATTTTATTCTTTCTCCCGTTTTATTCTTCCTTTTCTGTGGAAGACTAATCTCCTTGAAGTCAGGGTTTTACTTCTTCATTTGTGTATCTACTATTGAGGTACCTTGTTCAATATATATTTGTAGAATTAAATCAAATTACAAGCTTAAAGGGGGCCCCATCATCCTTCTCACTCCAAAGTAGAGAAAAGGCAAATAATCTAAATTTTTTTCCTTGGTTTACCGTGATTTATTCTGAAGTACAGTTCAGTGAGATTTTTTTTTCCTTTTTCCTTAAATGATTTTTAATACAAGTATCTTAAAATTAATTTAATCCATCTTACTTTTGAGATATAAATCTTGGTTTAGTATTCTATGAAGAAGAATGAAACAAGTCCCCAAAGTAGCATGAGGTCTAAGGAACAACTACAACAAATCACTGCAAGAAGCTACTAGAGAAACTCCAAAATCTTAAATCATTTCAGTTTGATTTTATATCCCTCCCTTCCCAGATTATCAATTTCAATCTTCTTCTCTAACTCTTTATTTCCAAATAATTTCAGACTTTCTAAAAGTCATGAGAATAATTTAGAGGTCTCTCATATCCCTTCACCTAGATTTCTCTATTGTTAATATTTTACATTGGCTTAATCATTCTGTCTCTCTCTTGTGTGGGTGTATAGCCTGTCTTCACGATCTTGCATTATAGTGGGGGAAAATGTCATCAAGACATAAATTAGGAGTTCCGGCAAAATGGCACTCTAGGCAGAAGCACCATACCGTCCCTCCACAGCAAAGACCTGAAAAACTAAGCCAAACAGAGAATACAACAATCCTGAAACCGTAAAACATCAAATGAAGAGATAAAGAACTCAGCCAAGCACCAAATGGAGTGAGAAAACTGACAGAGAA
>NW_004444100.1:3956273-3979163 GCF_000243295.1 Trichechus manatus latirostris | reverse complement strand
TGTCATAAAACAACATGTGTACTACTGTTTCATGAGAAACTATTTGTTCTGTAAGCCTTCACCTGAAGTACAATAAAATATTAAAAAAAAAGACATTAACTAATGAACAAGAGCTATAAATGGTTTACAGCAAATAAAGTGAGTGACACACTAGTGTGTTTGTGTGTGTGTGTGTGTGCATGCATCACGTGCACATGCATATATATCTATCAAATATATCTTGTGTTGACAATACATCTCTGTAAATATATGCATCTCCTTTCCTAGCAGATATATTACCGTATGGACACCAGCCTGGTGTATTTTAATCTTCTTGAACCGACGTTTCCTTTGGAGTCACTCTCAGTCTTTTCGCGGTCTATTGAGCATCACTGTGGACCAAAACGTTAGAATAAGGTGATGTCTAATGGCTATTTCTTGAGTAGTTAATTCATCATGGTTTAAGTTGTAGATGTCAACTTAAAAACATATTTTTAAAAATTTCTGAACCAGAGAATAAATTGCAGACATGATAACTCTTTATCCCTAATAGTTGAGTGTATATTTCCTAAGAATAAGAACATTCTCTCTGTTAACGATAGAACAAATATTAAAATCAGTAAATTAACATTGATACAAAACTATTATTTAATATATAGACCTTATTCATATTTTGTCAATTGTCCCCATAATGTCCTTTATAAAACAACAACAACAAAAATTTCATCCTAGTGGTTTTTTAAATTGTTTTCCCTGGAAAACTAGGACAAGGTACAAATATTTTATTTTTACTTCACTCTTTGTATATTTAAGCTATTTTAATAAATGGTAAACTATTTCTAAAAACAATACACATACTAAATTTTGACACATTGCAGCCTACAAACCTATTAATATGTACTGCATGCTGGACTCATTTTTGTGTAGAATTTAAAGTTTCTCCTGCTACCTCAATTCAATTAAAAAGCGTTACTGCATTCATGCATTTATGATCTATCCATTTAACAGTGCTAATACTATTGAGGATCCTACTATAGTATACTATAGTAAATCTTACTGTAGTTGTTCTGGATGAAATAAGCTGTTAATTAGTTGTGATCATTTGCAGCTACTTATCTATGAGTGTCTGCGATATCCAAAAAAATAAACCCAGACACTGAGGCTGATAAAATACTACAGCTATTTCCCATAATCCTTCATTTCATTTTCCTGTGTTAAATAAACTTCATCAATCCCTTGAAGCATTTTGTAGCACTCAAACATTATAACTTTAAAGCCGAAAAGTAAATTGTTTTATTTTAAAATAGTTTAAAAAAATTGCTCTTTTTATTTTGGATTTTTATGTAAAATTTTGTATGAAAAAGGGACTTCTATTTTTAATATTGTTTGAAAATAGTTTTCCTAGATCTGTGGTTTCCAGATGTTTTTGGTCATATACCTCATCAGTTAAAAATATTATTATATTCCTTACTGTATATGTGCCTGTGTATTTATATAACTACACATACTAATGTACTAATACTTTGTGTATATTATAAAACTTAAAAAGAAAATTTAAAATAAATAAATAAAAGTGAATATAAGTAAAATACCTAACTATTTCCTCCTTCGTTCCAATGGATCATCTTGTACATGCCCTCGAATGTTTATACCACACTTTCCTTGGGCCTGTATTTGTCTTTAAGGCTGAACTATTTCATGCTTTATTATCTATTCTGAGCTATTGTTTTATCATGGTGACTGCCACTATAGTTTACAGAACTATTTAAAGGTTATTTTTCTGGAAGAATGCTCATTCATTTTCATATTTGCATATATACCTATGCAAAGGTCAATTTTCTTAGGGCTGTGTTCATTTATTCCATATCCGTTTGTAATTATTTGTGTACCACTGCATGACTGTTTCATTTTTTACTTGTTATAAAGTTTTAGAGCTTCAGGGAACTTTGTGCTAGAGATAAAGAATGGTGAATAAAAGAGGTGACTGAAGAGAAAACTATTTTTACTATAAGCAATGCTACCCCCCGAGTCCTCCTAGAGGATGATTTTACACATTAGGAAGGTATAGATAACTCAGGAAAGAGCATTTCTTCTAAATTAGTTGTAATTTAATAGCCAGTGCAATATATGATAAAGAAATGGGGGAGAAATGGTCTATATTCTATAAGACAAGACATTCTGCAAGACAGACACGTAGGTATGTGGCTGTCAAACAGTTGTAGAATTGTTTCAGCCATAACACTTGGAAGGTAACTAGATTACAAGATGTTTATGTTCTTGATTTTCAAGTGTTCTAATATGCTATGAGTTGGAATCAACTTGACAGCAATGGGTTTTTTTTTTTTTTTTGGAATATACTTTTGCAGAACCAAGAGCTCTAACAGTTTGTTGAATAAATGTCAGCTGGATTAATGAATGAATGAGCTTTCTACCTCATTTTCTCAGTTTTAATATAAATAATTTGGGCCAAAAACAACAACGTGAACAGCTTAGTACATATAAACTACCAGAGGCTCTATGTTCTCCTGGAAATCCTTCATTCCACTAACCCTGCCCTCTCAAGTAGTGTTCATACAACATTTGTACTTCCCTCAAAATCCTTGGCTTAGTAGCTAATTCAATTACAAAAGTCAGATTTCTGATAATTTTTAATCCATTTGTTTTTAATGTGCTGTACTGGAGTTTTGGAGCCCTGGTTGCACAGTGGTTAAGAACTCAGCTGCAAAGCAAAAGGTCGGCAGTTTGAATCCACCAGCTGCTCCTTGGAAACCCGATCAGGCAGTTCAGCTCTAACCTATAGGGTCACTATGAGTTGGAATCAACTTGGTGACAGCTGGTTTGTCTGTTTTTTTTAATTGTAGTTTTATTCATATTTCCTCCACATCAGGTTTATTGAGCTTCTTTGATCCTTGGTTTAATAGTTTTCATTAAATTTGGAGATAATTCATCCATTTTTTTCTTTGAATATTTTTTGATCCTTCTTTCCTTCAGGGATTCCAGTTACATGTATATTAGGCCACTTGAAGTTGTTCCATAGCTAACTAAGGCTCTATTTCCAGCTTTTTCCTCTGTGTGTTTTATTTTGGATAGTTCGTATTGTTATGTCTTCAAGCTCACTAGTCCATTCTTCTGGGTATATAATCTGTTGTTAATCTCATCCACTATATTTTTCATTTTAGACATTGTAACTTTTATCTCTGAATGGTAGGCTTGGGTCTTTCTTATATCTTCCATATATTTGCTTGAGATGTTCATGTTTTCCTCTACCTTATTAGCATATGGGGTAGAGTTAAAATAACTGTTTTAAGATACATGTAAATTAATTCTATCATCTGTGTCATTTCTGCACCCGTTCCCTTGTTTTATTCTTCTGTACCTTATGGGTTGTATTTTTTCTGCTGCTTTGCATGTCTGGTAATGTGTTATTGGATTCCAGGCATCATGAATTTTGCCTTGTTTGGTGTTAGATATTTTTTATTCCTTTAAATATTTTTGAGCTTTGTGAAGCTATGTTGTTGTTTCCAAGTTATTATGTTACATGCATGTGCTGATCAGGACTCAGCTGGAGACACAAGAAGAGCTCCCTACTGATCTCTGGAGCTATCTCTCTCTCTCTCTCTCTTTGTAGCTCTCTTCTTCCCACACTGCTTTCTTCTCTCAGGTACTCTGCCCTGCAAATTCTAACTTCCCTGGCCTCCCTGAATCATGAACTCAGGGAGACCCTGGGCTCTGTGTGGGTGCTCCCTGCACCTGGCAGTAACAGAGGCACTAGTAGCGTTCACCTCATTTGGTTCTTTCCCTCAGGCATCACTGTCCTGTGCAGCATGTTGCCCAATGTCTGAAATTCATCATTTCATATATTTGCCTAGTTTTATACTTGTTTAAGGTGGAAGGCTAGATCAGTCCCTACTACTACATGATGCCAGAAAGTGGAATTCCTGACTTCTCACAGGAATTGTTTTGATAGGGAAATTTCCAAAAGGTTTAATTTTGATAGCAAAGTAAAATGTCCACCTTGAGGCAAGGAGAGTTTTGGGGAGGTTTCCCAAAGAAGCTGTGGTTGATCAATAGTGAAATTATCCTTTGTCTTCCAGATAAAGAGAGGGTATGGTATCCATTTAATTCTAAGACGTTTTCATACATTGAATATTAACATTTTGGAAGGAAATTAGGCCAAAGATGTGGTATCTATTATAGCCGATTCCTGTCAACAGGAAGATGCATTTATGTACTTGGGCAAAGGAAGCTGAAGAGTTGTTGTTGGTAGCTGCCCTCGAGTTGCCCCCTGACTCGTGGAGGCCCCAGGCACAATGGCACAAGATGCTGCCCAGTCCTGCACCATCCTCATGATTGGTTGTGGATGGAAGCAATTTGTTACATAGGATTTTCATTGGCTGACTATTGGAAGCAGATTGCTAGGCCTTTCTTTCTAGTCTGTCTTAGTCTGGAGCTCTGCTGAAACCTGTTAAGACATCATATTTTGTAGCAAAAGAAATACTGGCTAAAGAAATTATTCCAAACGCTGATTTTGAGACAATCCAAAGTGCAGCAAATTATTATGTTGAAGAGTGTATTAAAATTCTTTTCCCCAGATTCTTAAACTTAAAACTAATTTGACACCCAAATATTAATTTTAGGAAAAGAAGAATGTCTAAGAAATTAAGCAATCAAACTGGGGATTGATTTTATTGTTCCAGAAAGCAAAGATATACTTTTCCTATTTCTGACTCTCTTCGGTGAAATTTTAATCTGCCCATGATTTATGACAATGCAAATTCATCTGCAATGATAATGTAGAAACCATTTAGCTCTAGTTTTATCCATAAGGAGGGTACTTTCCTGAGGAGTGTGCATTTTCCGAGATGATATCCTTTTGACAGATAAACACTCCAAACTGTTTTTCAAGCTACCAACTGAGCTCAGTGTGACAGATTGCCAAGGGAAAAGAAAGCTTATTTTTTTCTTGTCATTAATAGTTAATTGTTATTGCAATTTCTCAGATGGGAGATGTGGGTTAGGAAAATCATATCCATCCTTTCTAAAAGTGCTTCGATAATATTAGAGGTGATCACATGGCAGCCAATAAGCCTATTCCTTGAAGAATTAAATGGAATGGGCTTGTGGATTTTTTTTTTTTTTCCTCCTCCCTTTAAAGCACTTTAGAGAGTCACTCACTTTGACAAGTACTCCACCCAGGATAGTAAATCAATGCTAATGTTTAATGAAAGTTCTCATGTTCTGGAAAGTTTACATGTGATGCATCTCTGAAACGTGTCTTTTTGGGGATTGTTATGGGTCGAGTTGTGTCCCCCAAAAATATGTGTTATAAATCCTAACCTCTATGCCTGTGGTTGGAGCCCTGGTGGCAAAGTGATTAAGAGCTCAGGCTGTTAACCAAAAGGTCAGCAGTTTGAATCTACCAGCTGCTCCTTGGAAAGGCAATGGGGCATTTCTACTTTGTCCTGTAGGGTTGCTATGAGTTGGAATGGACTCAACAGCACACGACAACAACAACAACCACGCCTGTGGTTAGAACCCCATTTGGGAATGGGTTATCTTTGCTATGTTAATGAAACAGGGTTCGTTCGTGTAGAGTGTGTCTTGAGTCAATCGCTTTTGAGGCATAAAAGAGATTAAACAAGTAAGCAAAAAGCAGGCGTGGGGGAAGAGAGATGCCACACCATGAAGACTGCCCAAGAGCAGAAGCTTGGAGGAGACAAGGTCATTCCCCCAGAGGAGAGAGAGAGAGAAAGCCTTCCCCTAGAGCCAGCACCCTGAATTCAGAGTTCTAGCTTCCTAAACTGTGACAAAACAAATTTCATTTGTTAAAGGCATCCACTTGTGATATTTCTGTTACAGCAGCACTAGATGACTAAGACAAGGGTAGCATGGGTACCCATGGTAATGAATGCTTCATGCAACACTGGAGTATTTCTTTCACTCACTCTTCTGCCAGGGTCTCTTGTGAAATTTTATTGGTAGTTAGAACCACATCATGAAGTACTGTGGGCTAATTCTTTCAACGCCTCTGGGATTTTGTGGCTCCCCTAATTAGAAGAACAAAAGAAAGGTGACAAGGAAGATGAATTGGTAGAGATAGAAGTAGAGTTTTAAACTATCCTTAAAACATAACAGAAACACAAAGAGGCCAGTTTGACAATCTCTACCAAATGAACAATGTATCTACTAAAGGGTTCTTGCTTGAAGTAAAGTGAGCTGAAAAGCTAATGTCTTAAAAACAGGAAAATCTTGATGTAAATATTGGTCAATGTTAAATGAAATCATTGAAATTTAACTTTATTTACTGCTTTGGAATTGGGCAAAGTCTTTCCAGAGCAATGAAATGGATAATACTCTAACAGTAGAGTCAGGTTCTTAAGTCCATTAATGACATCTATTTGACCTTGGGCAAGTCATTGACCTCTCTACCCTTCATCTGCAGTTTCCTCATTGGCATAGTAGACGTGGTAATGGATCCTACTGCCTAGGGCTTTGGGAGACTCCAGTGACCTGGTGCGTATGCAGAGCTCAGTGAGTTCTGGTATTGTTATTAATAATCATAAATATCCAGCACACCCACATTTGCTTCAGTTATTTGGAAGTAGGAGCCCTGATGGCGCAGTGGTTAAGAGCTATGGCTGCTAACCAAAGGGTCGGCAGTTTGAATCCACCAGCCTCTCCTTGGAAACTCTGTGGAGCAGTTCTACTCTGTCCTCTAGGGTCGCTGTGAATTGGAATTGACTTGACAGCAATGGGTTGGTTTTTTTTATCTGGAGGTATACAATTAAAAGGGCTAATAAAAGGGGCTTGGGGCCAGCAAACTAGTCTGAAGGCTGAGACCAGAATTCCCTGGTTTGACAGACTGAGTTTTCTGCTTTTATTTTTGCACAGAGGCCAAACTTGACCTAACGGTGTTGTTCAATTGGGAGCTCTTATTTAACAGATATAGCATTTGCTTTGGAAAATTTTCCAAGCATGTTTTTCCCCCCAAAGCCACAGAAGTATATTAGAAAATACAGTATTTTTAACTTAATCAGTCTGTCTTTTCTTTTCAAGCCGCCTGCCAAATTTCACATTTAGGGACATGTTTACTAAACTTCTAACATAAAATCCACATAAAATGGAGATAAGAATGTCATATTTGTAGGCACCTATCAGGTTATAAAACGTCTCATGAAATTATTATTTCAGCACAGTACCTCTCCTTGTCAACTTTACATTGATTGGGAAATTGTAGCTGTGTCTATCAAATGCAAATATTCAATGTCTATGCTGAAAATACTCTTTTCATCTTAACTTTTTATTGATGTGAGGTTTTATCATAGAGAATCCTCTTCATCTTCCTGTCCACACCATCACTGAGAAATCACAGTGCTACCCGAGGGCATGGTGACTTTTCGTGAGATGTTCTCTGCTCATCCACTAATATGCGTTACCCTTTAGAAGAATCATCTGTTAAAGCAGAGCCTAGTTAATGCTGACAAGATGTGCAGTCTTGGAATCGCCACAGTGCGTGCATTTCAATTAGGCTTGATTTTTTTTTTACCTACAAGGTCATAAAGCTAATTGACTCAGAGAGCTTTTGTCTTTCTGTGAAAGACAGAGACATAATTACGCCATTTTGTTAAGGGAAAAGAAAGATGCATGGCACAGAGATTCTCATTGTTATTTAAAGTGCTAGGTACATTTCTCACCACGGCATTGGCATTCGAGTTGAGAAGCTACTTAAATTCAAAACACGCTTATTAGAGGAATGTTTTCTCAGTAAGCATTTCCTGGCAAAGTTTGTTTTAGGTATGGATTTCATGTTTATTATATATAAAAGCAGCTTTGTTGCTTTATTTCAATATTCAAGAAGACAGTCTTTAAAATTGATAGTCAACTAATTGCTTAAAAATTATTTTCAGATGATCATTGTAAAAAGGTTAATGCATACTAACCTTTGGCTGTTAAGTTTGGCACATACCTAGAAAATAAGGGAAAAGACTTCTCTGAAAGTAACAATATTATGTTCACCTTCTAAGAGACTAAACATTTTTTTCATATTACTACTCAATGTTAGAAAATGGATTGGACAGTTCTTCTACGTGGTGTTTGATAACTGACTATTGCAAAACAAATTCTAGGGACTGTGTGCGTTTTGAGTTCTCTCGTTCAACCATAGCAATTGCTTGTTAATTTTAGATGAAGCTTTTATTGGAACAAAACTACTGAAAATAACTTCCGGGTAGCTCTTTAGGGTTTAACGAACATAGCAGATGCTTACCAAAAACCAAAGCAGATGCTTACCTGGATGTATTTATAGGGAGTAGTCCAAACTAGGAGTGAGAGAAAGTAAAACATGATGACATCACTGGAAAAGTCCAGCTGGATTTATATGGCTGCTGCTAGTCGTTTACCTTTTCCTTGTGCTATATCTTACAAATACAAATTACTAATATGCCTTCCATTCCAAAGTTCATCTAAATAAGGTGGAAACTGATTCACTAACATTCTGAGTTCAGCTTTATCAGTTTAGATAATATATCAACAAGGGGACATGTTTAAAATCTGAAAAAGAACTTCACAGAATGTCTTCAAAGGAAGTATTTTAAATAGTGTTGGCTGTTAATGTTTAGTTTCTTCCCGTCTTTGTTAGCTAAATTAATCACATTGATAAATGAAACCGTATTCAATCAATTCAACATTTATTCAGGGTCTGTAGTAGGGGTTGGGGCAATAAAAGGTGAATACAAAGATGAATATATTTGAAATCTTCCACCAAGGAATTTAAAATACATTGAACCAAGAGTTTAGAATCTAGAGGTAAAGATAGGCAAGCAGATTTTATCAGTTAGAAATGCATTCATCAGCAAGAAACAGAAAATCCAACTATCAGCTGCTTATGCAATAAAGAAATTATTTTCTCACATGTAAGCCGTCTGTAGATGAGCAGTCCTGGGCAGAGGCAGTAATTCAACAATGTTTCGTTTCTTTGCTTTGCCATCCTTGGCATGTGCCTTCTGACCTTGTGCTTTCCCCTCATGGTGCAATATAGCTGCCACATCTCTGAGCATCACATCAGTGTTCAAGGCAGGAAAGAGGAGAAGGAAGCAGAGAGCTCCCCTCTTGTGTCTGTCTCTTTCATAAGGAAGCATGAATTCCCTGTTAAGTCACCTGCAAACGTCAGAATTGTGCAACGTGACTGCCCCTAGATGTAAGGAAAGCTGCAGAAATGAGTATTTAGCTTTTCCAACCCTTCTGGTGGGCTGTGGCAAGGGAGAAAGAAGGGACTTGGGAATTTCTGTTGGGTCAATCTCTACATAATATCTCCACATAGACTACAATAAGGCAGAAAGAAATCAGTTGTAAAAGAGAAAAAAAAAAACAATTTCTGTTTTGGGATAAGCATATCATGAAAATAGCACTTTGAGTTTTTAGGATAAATAAGACTTTGATAAGGGGATGGGGGCTGCAAAAGAATTCAGAACAGAATGCATAAAGCAAAGGCATGGGGGTATAAAGTGACATGGTATATTTAAGGAATGAGTGAATGGTAGTATGATCTCAGGGAGTGTATAAATGTCCTGGTAGGGAAGTTGTGCGTTGAAAATATACACTACAACGGGACTTCGGGATTCATTTGTAGAGGATCTGTATTGCTGTGCTAAATAGTTTAACTTTCAGTGGCTTCCCGGAACATAAAAAATCAAAATCAAACTTGTTAGCCTGACACTCAAGGCTCTTGATGATTTGTACCTTACCTGCATTGATTGCTATATTCTTTCCTACCACTGAAAACTTGTTACCATTGAGTCATTTCTGACTCATGGTGATCCTACATGTGTGTGTGCATACCATATATATGCCAATATCTTGGATCAAACTGAATTATCCCCCAAAACAGCACCCTTCCTATAGCCAATGATTCCGCTATGGATTCTACTACAATGTTCTCCCCAACCTTTTCCAGCCTAAAATTCCAGTCATCATTCAAGGCCCATCCCAAATACCAAGTAGAAGCATCTCTTATCACCTAAGTGGATCTAATCACACTCTTCTGAATTATTCAGTACTTATCTATTATGGTCCTTTGTCAGAAAGGGTGAGCTAGAATAGATCCAGACTCCTTTATTTAGGTTCCAAGATTGGCAAGAATGATGACTCAGACTCAATTCAAGATTGCTTTCATTTCAGATGGCTCCCAAACAGGCAGCCCAGCAGTGCAAGGGAGATACGTAGGATTAGGATGCAAGTGAGTGGCTATAGCTCCCCAGTGTCTCTCTAGTCCTGCATGAAGACATGCCTGTAGTTGGTTGGTCAATTCACCCCTCTGAATATATGAAAACTATCAGATCAGAGCAGGCCAGAACTATAGTTTCAGTGCCTTTTATACTACGTGGTCAGGGAAGGTGCCACAAGAGCACTTCAAGGTATATCTATTACCGAGTAGAGAATTTTTTGCTTTGGCATAATTATATTCCACATTCCTTTTTTAGCCAAGACCTACACACAGAATCTTGGCACATATTTTTTCCAATATTATAGCTGCTTATGTATATCTTTTAGACATGATAGCATAGTAGTTAAGAGCACAGGCTCTAGAGTCGAACTTCCAGAGTTTAAATCTCAGCTCTCCACTTACAAGTTGTGTGATCTTGAGCAGCACACCTCACTTTTTTCATCAATACAATGGAAACAATAATGGTATCCACCCCTTTTGGTTGTTGTGGAGATTAAATGAGATAATCCACATAGACTTTTTAAGCCAGTGCCTCAGAATAGTTGATGCTATTTGTCAAGTTTAGATAATTTTTTGAGGGAGAAGACTATTTCCTTCACGTTTGTATTTCCCCTATTATATTTAACAGTCACTATGTACACAATGGAGCCCTGGTGGAGTAGTGGTTAAGCGTTCAGCTGCTAACCAAAAGGCTGGCAGTTCGAATCCACCAGCCACTCCTTGGAAACCCTATGGAACAGTTCTCTGTCCTATAGGGTCGCTATGAGTCGGAATCAACTCGACAGCAATAGGTTTTTTTGGTTTTGAATGTACACAATAGGTCCCTGGGTGACTACTAGCCGAAAGGTTGGCCATTCAAACCCAACCAGAGATGCCTCAGAAGACAGGCCTGGTAATCTGCTTCTGAAAGGTCACAGCCTTGAAAACTCTATGGAGCAGTTCTACTCTGCACATAAGGGGTCACCATGAGTCAGAATCAACTCAACAGCAAAAAAAACAACAACAATGTACACAATAAACATTTGAAGAATAAATGAATGAATGACTAAATTAATCAATTTCAGTATTTCATGGCTCTAAGAATGAGAGGAACCACTGACACAGACTGGCAATAGAAATTTACAACGAATGGGCTTATCTCAAACACAGAAAGGCATCAATCCATTAAAAAAGCAGCCAGCACCACCCTAATAAACTACTGGTAGAAGTGTACATTTCACAACCTCTCTGGAGGGTAATTTGGAAAAATTATCAAAAGTCCCTCAAAAAAATCATATATTTTGACTGAGTAATTCTAATTTAAAAAATTCTAAGAAAATAATACATGACATGAACAAAAAATGTTTGTCATCGGATAAAATGGAAAAACATAAAAGTCCATCAGTAAGCATTAATTAAATACATTTTTTGTTTATTGTAGTTTAAATGAAGTTTACATTTCAAGTTAGTCTCCCATACAAAAACTTATACGTACATTGTTATCTGACCCTAATTGCTCTCCCCATACTGGTCCACCAGAAGCATCTGACTACTCCACCATCTTGGCCCTGCCCCCCTAATTAAATGAATTTTTAAATATTTATACAAGGATAATAGAAATCCACACATTTGGTGCAGAAAATGTCATATAGTAAGTGAAAAAAGATATCAACATCACAGAGAATATAAGCCTGTTCCTATTAAAAAAATTAATAATATATATTTTTCATGTGCAAAAATAAATCTGGGGAGAGATATATAAAATATTAGTTATCTTTGTACTATTTTTTTTTTCACAATGATAAGTCTGAAAATAATAAATAAAGCTTTCCTTTTGTAAAAATGACTGTCTTGAAACTTCAGTTTTTTCAAACACCCACTGCAATGACTTGGAGTTCTCAGCATGTTCACACGTTCATCAAGCTGTCAGCAGTGTGTCTTTGGATCTGAAGTCAGTGTGCAGTGTGGTGGAAGCACAGAATCAGGAGGTGTTACCGCAATGGCGGGTCTGAGCCGCCTGTTGCAGAAGCCAATACTGAGACAGGGGTGAGGTGAGCAGCAAGAGTGTTTTATTATATATTGATATACAGGAGACAGAGGGGAATAAGGTCCTCCAAAAGACCTGTCTCCCCCTTGAAGACCGGCTGAAAGTTTTTATATGGACAAGATTATAGTTTTTTTCCCAGTGGTTACATTCTGCACCTGGCAATCCTTGAAGGTCATCTTGCCCTGTTATTATCACGTCCCAGATGAGTTACTCTACCCTCTAAGGTCGTTCTACCTCTCAAAGAGAAACTTGGTTAAACTTCAAAGTCATGGGAAAGAAAGAGAGGGGATAGGAGGAAAACAAATCAAAATCATAGGACCATGCAAAAGTGAACTATGCAAGCTAGGCGTTAACAATACCACAATACGCAGGAAGCTAGGCCTATACTGCCGGCAATAACCAATAAATGTGAAATTTCCACGTAGCCCCTTTCAGTAGCAGACTGATTCTAATCCCATTTCTGTTGTTAACTTTGTGTGTATCCTGGGGCAATGAGCCATATGGTTATTGTAGAGTACTGTTAGGAAGATGTGGGTAAATTTACCTCTTATTTAAGTAGCTAGCATCAGCATTTTTCAAATGCTAAAACAAAACAGCCAATTAACCAACTTAACTATAAAGAGTGTGAGGCAGTGGTGGTTCAGTGGTAGAATTCTCACCTTCCATACAGATCTGGGTTCCATTGTGGAAAAATGCATCTCATGTGCTGCTGCCCCCACCTGTCTGATAGTGATGGCTTTCCTGTGGCTATGATGCTGAATAGTTTTCAGCAGAGCTTCCAGACTAAGACAGACTAGGAAGAAAGACCTGGTGATCCACTTCCAAAAATCAAGACAATGAATACCCTGTGGATCACAACAGGCAGAGTAGATGGTGGCTAACAGCAGCATAAAGAGCAAAACAAGAATTAAAGACCCTGATTTTGAGTTAAGGAGCCCTGGTGGGACAGTGATTAAGAGCTTGGGTGCTAATCGAAAGGTCAGCAGTTCAAACTCACTAGCCACTGTGCAGGAGAAAAGACCTGGTGATCTGCTCCAGTAAAGATTGCAGCCTAGGAAATCCTATGGGGCCATTCTATTCTGTCCTGTAGGGTCACTATGAGTTGTAATCTATTCGATGGCACACAACAACAATTTGGAGTTAACACACACACACACACACACACACACACACACACACACAGGGTCAGGACTACGGAGAGAAAAGAAAGAGACCTAGGGCCAAAAATCTAAGGAGATACTCTCAGGGTCACGTAAACAGATTATCTGATTCTAATCCCATTTCTAATGCCATATTTTACACCCTACATCTGACATACTTTGAACACATCATCAGGAGAGACCAGTCCCTGGAGAAGGACATCATGTCTGGTAAAGCAGAGGTTCAGCAAAAAAGAGAAAGACCCTCAGCAAGATGGATGGCACAGTAGCTGCAACAATGGGCTCAAACATGGCAACAATTGTCAGGATGATGCAGGACCAGTCAGCATCTTGTTCTTTTGTACACAGGGTCACTTTGAGTTGGAACCAACTCGACAGCACCTAACAACAACAACAGGCACTTCTCACTTTAATCCCTGTCTGGCACATGCGCATGGGTGCGCGCACATACACACATTAGCAGCCTTCAGGAAGAGGATGACAAATAGTTCTCTAGATTGTCTATTTCTATAATAATTCTTCAGCAAGTATGGAGAAATAACCTAATTGCACTTAGAAAGAGAAAACTGCTCTGCCTTATGGTAGGTGATCAGGAAGGGTTGAGAGTCACTCTTACCCATTCAGTTTCTCCATGAACATTACTGTTGTTAAAAATATAATCATGTATTAGTTCAAAAGAATAACACAATATTTGATTGCTCTATGATTTAAACAGCAATTTGCATATTGGAAAAATGTTCCCTCATGCAAGAGGAAGCCACTTCTAGAGAAGGGAGAATTCACAGAGACTTAAATAACTTTTGATTAAAAAAATTCAAGTTTCCATGGGGATGAAGTACTTAATGGCTACAGAGTTAACATTAAAAAGGTAATTTCAGGAAAGATTTGCCCCTCCACCCACCTGCAGTCCCAAGACCTCCAGAAATCCAAATTAAAGGGGTCCAATTCATTCTCATTTAATAACCAATTAGTGGTTTTGTTATGGTCTGCTTTTTGGAACAGGAAGAAAAGTCGATTATCCACTTTGGGTGAGAGAGAGATAATTTTTGGTCAGGAATTTTTAAGTTTGTGGATAAGAAAAGCCATCTTTAAATAAAAGTAAAATATCTATTTTTAATATAAATTTGATTCCACACTGTCTTCTCCTTTAAGTGAACTACAATTCCCACAATAGAGACCATATGATCTGCATAAAATGCCACAATGACCACGTACACGGTGATCCAGAAAATCCTCCACTCATCTTTCTACAACAAGCTTCAAGCCTCCATGTGCACCTGTACTTGTTAGCCTCTCTCCACGTGAATTCACATACTGCTTTCTCTTGATGTCCGCACTTAGGTTTAGTATCCAACTCTGGATGGCTTAACTTGGTGTTGTCAAAGAGCAAACTGGAGCCTCTGATAAAATTAAAGCAAAGAGTTTTTTTGAAGGAGTAAAGTGGTCTGAATCGGGCAGCACTTAGTGAGGATTCACCAAAGTAGTCTTCCAGCACAAAGAATATTTCACAGAGTTTAACAGAAAATTCAGGAACTGATGAGGAAAACTTCTGATTGGTTGACATTTACAAAACCATGCTTTAACAGGCAATAATGAGATCCTTTAAGCACTGTTTTGTTAATCATAAAGTTTGAGTCAGTTAACTTCTTGCTAATCTTTGTTTATCTTGGGGGCCAGCCTCAGTAAGTGTTCTTCCTGGGAGCATGCTGTGTGAGAAACGGAGGGTAGGGGAGCCCACAGGCTTCCTGAGGTGTCTTGGCTAGCTGACTTTTGAGAGTCAGCTCAGAATGAACAATAAACAACAAAAATGGAGTCCTCTCCTTATGTCAAGCACCTAGATTATGCCAAGCACCTAGAATTTGTGGGCTCCTTCACAGTATTGATCTGGCAACCCCAAAAGGGATTGTTAACTCCCCATGCCCAGGGTAGGCACCTGGACTCCACTGACCAGGAGAAAAATGCTGAAGTGATTAAATTAAAAGGGATGCTGCAGGGATTGTGGGGGCAATACTGTACTTCAACAGGGCCATTGTCTCTTTGGCACAGAGGCCAACAGCAAGTGCTTCAGTGGCAAAACTTTAGCATGATTTCAAATCAAAATTTTACTTTTATAAGATAGGATAGATAGGCTTCCTAACTTTGGTTTTGAAGGCAATATCTAACTTTATCAAATTAGACTGTAGACATGTAATAAAAATCAAATCCACATGATAATATTTCACTCAAATATATTTCACTCAAATACTCATTCATTCTCAAGAGTTGTTGTTGTTGGGTGCCATTGAGTTGATTCCAACTCATAGCGACCATGAGTACCACTAGGTAATTCTGACACATATAGACGAAAACTTACATTCACAATGACATTTAAGGCCTAACTTTTTAAAAATAAGTGATTTCTAAGGCATTATGTTGAAAGAAATTTTATTTATTCATATTCTCACAGAATTACTTATTGAAAAGTTATATCTCAAAATATTATTAATGTTGCAAGCAACAGGAAAGGATCCCTGGCAAGAATACCTGAAAACCTGGGTTCTAGCCCAGATCTTCCAGTAGTTCTGTCACTTCAGATGGGAAACTAACTTCCTCTGAGTTTGATAAAATGCGTTTGTGAATTGAGAGAGGTAAGCCAGTTGCCGCGAGGGCAAGACTTCAACTCATGGTTGACTCCATGTGTGTCAGAGTAGAACTGTACTCCATGAGGTTTTCAGTGGCTGATTTTTCAGAAATAAATTGCCAGGCCTTTCTTCTGAAGTGCCTTGGGTAGGCTCAAAACTCCAACCTTCCAGTTAGCAGCCAAGCACATTAACCATTTATACCACCCAGAGACATTAAATTGAGAGAGAGAAAACAGTATAATTTCTAAGATCCCCTCACTTTAATATGCCAGGATTCTTAATTATTATTTAACAGGTATTTGCAAACAGTGTAACAGTGCATTTGGAATTAATAACAAATTCACAGTCCTGTCATTGCCATTAATAGTCCAAGTTATTTTAATCGTATTTTATATTTAATTTATGTAACCGTATATTAATATAAATTAAAATTTGGAAAGATATGACTTTTTCTACATAACTCTTCTCAATATAATTTGCTTATTATTGCCTAATGGAGTAAATGAGAAAGTATTTTATGAATCATAGAGGACATCTGTGAAAATATTACTCTTTATAAAGTTGGGTTAATTTAACACATTATGTTTGCAATGACAGCTGTGTTAAGCTGGTGCTGCTTGTATTTTGTGAGTAATTTAATAATTTTTTAGTATTATTATTCATTTGATTTCAATACGAACACCATGTAATCTAATTTTCTTCTTTGCAATCAGACAAGAGAGCTAAATTAGAGGGCAACAATTACTTTGGTTGTGCAAGTATTCTGTTCAGCAGTGTGGACGAAGGGCAAACTGACTCTTACAGGTTTCTAATAAATACTCCTTTAATTTGGTAGCCACAATTTATTTGGCTACACCCCTTACCATTTGATTTTACCCTCGCGTGTGTAGGATACAAGCCAAAACTTCCTACAAGTACAAAGATAATGTGAGAGAAAGACGAGTTCAATATAATACCTTTGAAAAAGCTGTTTGTTATCATAGATTGTCAGTATTATTAGATGGGCTTTAAGAATATAGGATCCAACTCTATCCTTTTAAAGCTAAGAAAGCTGGAATCCAGAGATGTAAAGTGACTGTTCAGCTCATACAATTATGGAAGAGCAAGGATCTTAACCTAATTCTTTATATTTTTCAGTGAATTCTCATTCTACTATGTCATAGTAGCTCTTTTTTAAAATGGTTATTATTAAAACTAGTTTAAATATGATCCTCTCCACAGTAATGAGTCCCACTTGTGTACGGGGCTGGGGAGAAGAGGAAGAGAATGTGGAGGACTTAATAGATATGTGACCTGGGACAGATCATTAGCACTCTTCAGCCTCAGTTTCCTTCATTAGTAAATTGTGGATAATAATGTACCTAACTCATGAGTTTATTGTAAAAATTGATTATTTCAGTGTGTTAAGTGTAAGCACTTACAGTGCCCCAGACATAGCAAATGCTACCTAACAATATCATTAACATCGCATGCTAGCAAAATTTTGCTGAAGATAATTCAAAAATGGCTGCAGCCATACATTGACAGAGAACTGCCAGAAATCCAAGTCGGATTCAGAAGAGGATGTGGGACCAGGGATATCATTGCTGATGTCAGGTGGATCTTGGCCAAAAGCAGAGAATCCCAGGAAGATATTTACCTGTGTTTTATCGACTACACAAAGGCATTCGACTGTGTGGATCATTATAAATTATGGATAACATTATGAAAAAATGGCAATTCTAGAACACTTAATTATACTCATGTGGAACTCATGTGGTAAAAAAGCAATCATTCAAACAGAACAAGGGGATATCTCATGGTTTAAAATTGGAAGAGATGTGCATCAGGGTTGTATCCTTTCACCTTACTTATTCAATCTGTATGCTGAACAATTAATCTGACAAGCTGGGCTATATGAAGAACACAGCATCAGGATTAGAGGAAGACTCATTAACAACCTGCAATATGCAGATAACACAACCTTGCTTGCTAAAAATTAAGATGACTTGAGGTAGTTACTGACGAAAGTAAAATACTACATCCTTCAGTATAGGTTATACCTGAATATGAAGAAAACAAAAATCTTCACAAACAGGCCCATAAATAACATCATGATAAATGGTAAAGAAATTGAAGTTATCAAGGATTTCATTCCACTTGGATGAATCAACACCCATGGAAGCAGCAGTCAGGAAACCAAATGGAGTATTACATTGGGCAAATCTGCAGCAAAAGACCTCTTAAAAGTTTTAAAAAGCAAAGACGTCATTTTAATGATTAAGGTGCACCTGACCCAAGCCATGATCTTTTCAAACCACCTAATATGCATGTGAAAGCTGGACAGTCAAAAAGGAAGACCAAAAAAGAATTGATGCATTCAAATTGTGGAGTTGGCAAAGAATATTGAATATACCATGGACAGTCTTAGAGGAAGTGCAGCAGCCAGAATGCTCCTTAAAAGCAAGGATGGAGAGACTTTGTCCCGCTTACTTTGAACACGTCATCAGGAGGGACCTATTGTTGGGGAAAGACATCATGCTTGGTAAAGCAGAGGGTCAGTGAAAAAGAGAGAAACTCTCAATGAAATAAATTGACACTGGCTACAGCAGTGGGCTTAAACATAGCAACAACTGTGAGGATGGTGCAGGACAGGGCAATGTTTCGTTCTGTTATACATAAGATATGAGTTGGAACCAACTCGACGACACCTAATAACAACCACCACCTAAAGTTCAGCTCTAACTGTTATTGTTAATACCAACACTATTTATTTAAGCTTTTCCTTATTCCTCCTTTTAGCCCCATCTTCTTTTTGCCTGATCATTGGCTTAGTGTGTCAGCCGATTCCTATCTCTCTTTGATACTCTATTCCATCCTATGAGTGCTCAGGGATTTCCACATCAAGCTCTACAACCACAGCACAAAAAGTAGAACAGTGTATCTGAAATGTAGTGATCAAGGAAGAAAGTGGTTGAAGACAAGTTTGGAGAGGTAGGCAGGGGCCAGCTCTCTCGGAGATTCTGTGCTGTGACTTGCCCTGCTGTGTGACAAAGTGCTTGTGACATGGATTATTTTGGGTGCTGTAAATTTACCTAGTAGGACTTGGACTGGGCATATTTTATGAAAAACCACCTCTTCTTTGAAATGATTTACATATCAAATATTTAAAGTGCTCTTCTTTTTTCTCATCAATGAGAATATGTTCTGGTGTTTCTATCCCAGAAAAAGCTGACTTTTTGTTACTTAGCTAAACTTTGATAATGAAATATATATATATCTTTGTGAACATTATGTCTGTAGTGTGGAAATCAGTGCTATAAGATCCTTCTTGGCAAAGAAATATAAATTTCACACTTGCGCATTGTTTAATGTTTAAAGTAAATACGCTAGCTTCTCCCACAGTACTCAACTTCTTTGAGACATCATCTTGCTAAAATTCAATACATAAAGAAAAAGCCTTATTCTAGGGAAAGTTAAACATATGATGCTTGGGCATGAATCAGAATTTTTAACTATTGAGGAGGAAGCAAGAATAACATGCCCAATACATTGTTATGTGTCTAGATTTCAAAGCATTTTGTTTAATATAGGTACATATAACATGCATGTGATATATATGTATATATGGTGGCACAGTGAATAAGAACTCAGCTGCTAACCAAAAGATCAGCAGTTCGAATCCACCAGCTGCTCCTTGGAAACTCTATGAGGCAGTCCTACTCTGTCCTGTAGGGTCACTATGAGTCAGAATTAACTCTAGGACAATGAGTTTGGTTTTAGTTTATGTACTTATTTAATACACATAGACACAGATTTACCCTAGACGGCTAAATGGCATGATTTGGTCTAAAATTACATTGGCCTGTTCCTTGTCGATAAAGATTAGTGTGTACAGGTATGGTCAGAGAGGTGGGTAGACCTTAGACTCTCTTCCACTGATCGAGGAGTTAGGTGCCCTTAAAGGGTGATCATGAAAATATTTGAAAATCACATATCTGATAAGGGTCTAGTATCTAGAATATATAAAGAACTGTTACAACTCAACACCAAAAAGTCAAACAATCCATTAAAAAATGGATAAAGGACTTGAATAGACATTTCTTCAAAGAAGATAGACAAATGACCAACAAACACATGAGAAGATATTCAACACTATTAATCATTGGGGAAGTGAAAATAAAAACCACAATAAATTACTACTTTGTACCCACTAAGATGGCTATAACCAAAATGAAAGAGAATAGCAAGTGTTGGCAAGGATGTGGAGAATGCTGGTAGGAATATAAAATGATGCAGTCACTTTAGAAAATAGTTTGGCAGTTCCTCAAAATGTTAAACATAGAGTTATCATATGACCCAGTAATTCTACTCCTAGGTGTATAACTCAAAAATTGAAAACATGAGTATACAGCTATACTCATGTTCATAGCAGCACTATTCACATAGCTAACAGGTAGAAACAGCCCAAATATCCAACAGTGGATGAATGGATAAACAAATTTGTGGTCTATACAAGCAATGGAATATTATTCAGTCATTAAAAGAAATTAAGTAATGATACATGCTACAACATAGATGAACCTCAAAAAAAATTATGCTAAGTGAAAAAAGCCACGTTGTATGATTCTATTTGTATGAAATATCCAGAATATATAAATCCATAAAGACAAAAAGCATACTAGTGGTTGCTAGTGGATGGGGAGAGGGAAGAATTGGGAGAAACTATTTAATAGATAAGGAGTTTTACTTTGGAGAGATGGAAAAGTTTTAGAACTAAATAGAACTGGTGATTGCACAAAACTGTCAATGCAATAAATGCCACTGAATTGTTCACTTTAAAATGGTTAATTTTATGTTATGTAAATTTCATTTCCATAAATTATTTTTTTAATTTATTAGAAAAAGAAAGTGCTCCTGGAGCCCCTTCTGCTTCTGTCACTGCCCTTTTGATCATTGTTTGTTATTTTCTATTTGCTTCCATTCATTTATTCAACAAAAATTTATTGATCTCCTACTTAAGTGCCAGAAACTATGATACTGGGTTGAACAAGACAAATATGGCTCCCTCCTCAAGGAGATAAATTCAGACAACAAATAAGCAAATATACACGTGAATATACCAATGGGATCATTAGAGATTGTAATAAGGTCTATGAAAGAAACACACTGGATGCTGAGCTAGTGTGATGCAGGTGCATGTGGCGTGCTTCTTTGGATAGGATGGTTACACTGGCCTCCGTGAGGATGGACATTTGTGCCAACACCTGAAAAATGATACAAAGCAGCATTTTAAGATTTGTCCAGGACATTCCAAACAGAGGGAACGCCAGTACAGAAGTTTACAAAGCGAAAGGAAGCCACTGTGGCTGGAGCATTGGAAAGAGTGGTAGACGAGCGTAGTGAAGTGAACTGGAGACATATTAAATATGCAGGACTTTGTAGACCATGATGAGGAGTGGGGATTTTATTCTAAAAGCAGTGGGAAGCCTTGGGGAGTTTTTGCATGGAAGAGTTGTGATCTGATTCACACTTTTAAAAGATCTCTCTGGGGACTTCCAGCAAAATGGCGCTCTAGGCAGAAGCACCACGTCGTCCCTCCACAGCAAAGATCCGAAAAACTAAGCCGAACAGAGAAAACAACAATCCAGAAACCCTAAAACATCAAATGAAGAGATAAGGAACTCAGCCAAGCACCAAATGGAGTGAGAAAACTGACAGAGAATGGAGAGTGAGGAGAAATTCATGCAGAGGTCCCCTACCAGCTAACACAGCACTGAGCCGCCATCTTGGACTCGTATCGGAGACCAGCAAACAGGGGTACGAGAAAACAGCTACACGGAGCTTCCAGTGGGAGACAAAACAACCGGTAATTTGTGATACACGCTTTCCCACCCCCCACCCTTATTCACCCCCACTCGGCCTCCTCTGCTTCCTGCGGCCACAATCTCTTGTCCGGGAAACACCAGCTGCTTGGATTCCACACACCCGAATGGGCCGGCTTTCTGAGTGCCATTTGTTGGCTGCTGGTGTTGCTCTTTTCCGCTTCTTTTGATTTCTTCCTTATCTCTCACTACCTCCCACTCCTTTCGCTCAAATACCTGGCTCCGAGCGACATCTTTGCTTCTTCCTGAGGGGTTGCAGAGCTCCAGTAATTTGTGATATACGCTTTCCCACTCCCTACACTTCTTCACCCACACTCGGCCCCCTCTGTTTCCTGTGGACACAGTCTCTTGTCCGAGAAACACCAGCTGTTTGGATTCCACCAGCCCACACTAGTTGGCTCTCTGAGTGCCATTTTTTGGCTGCTGGTGTTGCTTTTTTTTCCGCTTCTTTTGATTTCTTCCTTACCTCTCACCATCTCCCCCTCCTTTCGCTCAAATACCTGGCTCCGTGCGACATCTTTGCCTCTTCCTGAGGGGCTGTGGAGCTCTGTTCAAGTGTGGAGCTGCTTCCAGGTCTAGGCTGTCACGCTGGTGGGATCCTGGGGCTTTTGTTGGTTTGTTTTGAATTGTTTGTTTGTTTTCTTTTCCTTTTCTTGAGTTGGGAGCCCTTTCTGGGCAGGCGGTGCTGAGTGGCAAAGAGACTATCCCCTCGGCTTGCAGATGTGCAGAGGGATCCCTGAGGGCGTATCTTTTTTGTTGGTTTTTTTTTTCTTTTTATTTTTCTGTTTTTTAGGGGGCTTTTCTTGTTCGTTTTTTTTTTTTTAAATTTGTTTTGTTTTCTTTTCCCTCTTTTTCCCTTTTTGTCTTTCTTCATTGCTCAGTTTCTTATCTCTCTATATCTTCCTTCTCTCTCTGTTCCCTAAATACCTGGCATTGTATACCTCTACACCTTCTAGCCAGGCTGTACTGCAACACCTGAGAGCGACTTCCCCAGACGTCATAGCTGCACCGGTGGGAT
>NW_004444100.1:3915644-3948872 GCF_000243295.1 Trichechus manatus latirostris | reverse complement strand
AAGGATATTGTTGATGTGTTGTGAGATTGTTAACCATTGTCATAGGGCAACATTTGTAGTAACTGTTAAACGAGAAACTATTTTGTTCTGTTAGCCTTCATGTAAAGTGAGAATAGCAGCACAATTGGAAGAGCGTAGTTGATGTCGCTGAACTGTGCATGTAGAAATTTTTGAAATGGTATATCTTTGGCTATGTGTATTTTCACCAAAAAAAAAAAAAGGTTGAGAAATTAGAGGGTTGACATGTTGTGGGGTTGTTAACCAATGTCAGAAAACAATCTGTGTACTACTGTTTCATGAGAAACTATTTGTTTGTAAGCCTTCACCTGAAGTACAATAAAAAAAATAAAAGCTGTCTCTGGATGCTATGTGGAGAACGAATTGGAAAGAGAGAAGAATGGAATCAGGGATGCTGTAATAGGATACTGTAGTATCCCAAAATATAGATGACAGTGGCTTAGACTTGGTTCTGATAGTAGAGACGAGCAAAGTGGGAAGATTTGTTGTCTATTTGGAAGTAGAACTGACAAGTCTTGAGGATGGAGTGGATGTGGTATGTGAGAGAAGGAAAAGATTCAGATGCTCCCCAGGTTCCTGTCTTGTGCAACTGGCTTAGTATTTCTGTTTAGTATAATGGGCACATTAGGAGAATATCAAGTTTATGAAATATTAGAAGCTCAATTTTGAATATACTAAATTTGAGCTTCCTTCTAGACATGCCATTGGAGATGTCAGGTAGCAGTTAAATATATGAGCCTTTGAAACTCAGGATAAAGATCTGGACTAGATGGATATTTGGAAAACATGGGCATATCAGAAGTGTGTGAAGCATGGGGCTGGATAAGATTTCCAAGGAAGTGAGCACAGATAGAAAATAGGAAGTGGACAGAAAGGAGACCTGAGTCCTGCCAACATTTAGAAGCTGGGTGAATGAAGAGTAGCTAACAAAGGAGATGAGAAGGAGCACTACTGAAGTTGTAGAAAAGCCAGGAAAGTATGGTGCCACCAAAGTCAAAAGAGTTTCAAGAATTAATGAGTAGCCACCTGTGCCAAGTAGCTGCTGAGAATTACAGGACAACAGACAAGTATCTGGAGGCCCTGGGTAGTGCAAAGAGTTAAGTACTCAGCTACTAACTGAAAGATTAATGGTTTGAATCCATTCAGACGTGCTTCAGAGAAAAGGCCCGGCAGTCTACTTCCAAAAGGTCTCAGCCATTGAAAACCCTATGGAAAGCAGTTCTACTCTGAAATGCATGGGGTCACCATGAGTCAGAATTGACTCCACGGCAAGTGGGGGGAAAAAAAAGACAAGTGTCTATTGGACCTGGCAACATGAGATCAATGGTGATCTTGACAAGATCTGTTTCTTTCAATTGTTGGGGACAAAGTCAGATTAGTGTGGTTGAAGAGTGAAATAGAGATAAAGGATGAGGCTGAGACTATAGGCTATTAGCTTCTAGAGAAGCAAAAGCAGTGAAGTGTCTATATACATATATATATATACATACATACACACACACACACACACACACACACACACACACACACACACAGATTTATATCAAGGAAATGGCTCATGCAGTTGTAGAGGCTGTAAAGTCTCAAGTGCATGGGTCGGGTTGGAGGCTTCTCTGGAAGTCCTAAGTGTGAGGGTCAGGCTGGAGGCTTTTCCTGACTCATGTACCTTCAGGGGCTGGCAAACTCAAGATCCAGACTGTAGAAGCTGACGATTCCAAGATCGGCAGACAAGCTACTAGCTCAAATCCCAAGAACCAGAGGTCAGATGAACAGAAGCCAGCTGCAGGATCCAGAGTGAACAAAAGCCAGCGAGCCTTGCCAGAAAGTCCACCTATATTGGATGCAGGCCACATCGCCAAGGAAACCCTCTTTCAACTGATTGGCTGCTCACAGCAGATTCCATCATAGAGGTGATCACCTTATATCAGATCTCATCATGGAGGCAATTACATCATTATATGACTGTCAAACTGCATCATAACTGCCAAACCACTGAGAATCATGGCCCAGCCAAGGTGACACAGAACCTTAATAATCACAGAGGGCAAAAAAATGGAACAAAAGGTAGAGGTAGACGTGAATCCTTTTTTTAAAATGATATACATATTTATAGGAGCCCTGGTTCCACAGTGGTTAAGTGCCTAGCTGCTAACCGAAAGGTCGGCAGTTGGAACCCACCAGACACTCTGCAGGAGGAAGGTGTAGCAGTCTGCTTCCAAAAAGATTACAGCCTTGAAAACCCTATGGGGCAGTTCTACTCTATCCTATAAGGTCGCTGTGAGTCAGAATCAACTCGACAGCAATTTTTTTTTTTTTTTTGGTTTTATGTATTTATATGCTTAAGGGAATAATCCAGTAGTGAGGGAAGCGCTGGTAATGCACAAAGTAGGAGAGGAAGAAAATCCTTGAGAACATGGCAGGGACTAGAATCCAGAGCATACACAGATGGATTTGTCTTTGATAGGAGCAGGAAAAATATCTTTCACGTGACTCTGAGGGCAGAGAGAGTGCTTTAAAAAAAAACTATTATATGTCCAATGTCGACAGTGCTTGGCATATATTGCTGTTGTTTTTAGGTGCCATCAAGTTGATTCTGACTCACAGTGACCCTGAATGAAACACTGCCCAGTGCTGTGCCATCCTCACAATGGTTGCTATGTTTAAGCCCATTGTTGCAGCCACGGTGTCAGTCCATCGTGTTGAGGGTCTTCCTCTTTTTCACTGACAATCTACTTTACCAAGCATGATGTGTTTCTCCACAGACTGGAACCTCCTGATAATAAGTCCAAAGTACATATATTAGGCATATATTAGGAGCTCAATAAATATTTGTTGTGTGAAGGAAGTAAACATCCATTCCAAGCCAGGGAAACAAAACAAGCACTAAGGCCAAAGAGGAAGCATGAAAGAGTGGAGTGAAGAGTAGGCAAGAGCAAAGAGAGGGACATGACTTATTCATACTCCTTGATAGACCAGAACAGACCCATTTCCATCGAGTCAATTTCGACTCATAGTAACCCTATAGGACAGAGTAGAACTGCCCCATATGGTTTCCAACGAGTGGCTGGTGTATTCACACTGCTGACCTTTTGGTTAGCAGCAAAGCTCTTAACCAATGCCACCTCGGCTCTACTCTTTGATAAGCTATTGCTTATTTTATAATGTGTTCTTTAGCATCCTAATCAGACTACTTAGTTAATTTTTTTTAATCAAATGGTGCTCTTTATGTGAAGACATAGCCATGTGAGAGCTTAGCTAATTCAGTTTTTGGCTTACTTTGTGTCTGTTGTGATCCTCTAACAATGTACATTATCAAATAGAATTACTTTGTAATTCATTATCAGACACATGACAGGAGTCTAAAAAAATTTCTGACTCTCTTGTAATTTTCCTTACTTCCCATGATTATCTTCAACACTGATAAAATTACTGATTATGTATTTTAAACCAAAGCATACAACTTCACTAATCACATACCTATTTTGCCTTAAAGGTGCTAATTGGCACTTGGTAAAATCTAATTCACAATCAGTCAATGTTTGTTTATAAAGCTGGAAATAACCATAATGTAAAAAAATAAATTTTAAAAAAGTCAATATACTTTAGTGAAGTTCACATAAACTCATTTTTACTGCATACATATGAGGGTAGTCAAATGAAATGGAAGACAGATTATCTGTTATTAAATATCTACTATAGATACATTTTGAACACACAGGACTCACTGAAACATTTTTGAAAATTTGTCATTTAGCAATTGCCTTTCTCATAATACATGACAGCCAGCAGTACTCAAAAATTAAACACCGTAAAAAATACATATCAAATAAGATGCATTTGCAAACTAAACACATTTATGATTTTTGTTTTCTTTTTGTATTAAGGATGACCACTGATAGTAATAAATCAAGAAACTTTGTCACTACCTTTGAAGTAAAGGGAATAAAAAAATTTAAGTTTCCCATATTTCTCTAGTTTAATGCAATACAAACAGAAATGATATTTATATGCACTCTAATGGAGTGTATGAATAATGAATGATGCAGCAATATTTGTTATCATATGGTAATACAAAACTCAAAATAATATACTCAGAAGAATTCTGATGAGTTAAAAACGTCAGTTTATTCTCACACATTGAATGGATGAGAATTTATTGTTTTTTATCCTAGAATTATTGGGAAATTTTCATTTGCAGCTTGGTAGCAAAGCATCAAAGATTGATCTCATCTTTTATTATTCTGCTCTGAAGCCATTTCAATCCTGATTATTTACTTGAACTTTCTTGAGCTTAAGAGTAATACTTTATAATAGTCATCATATTTAGAATGGTTTTGCAACAATAAATATTTTTACAGTAAAAGAATAATTTTAAAAAAGAACATATGAGAGGGAAAAACAGAGCATAACTAATTTAGGTTGGGAGGAATGTAACAAAAGAACCCCTGCCCATTTAAACCGAGACCTGAACAGTGAGTCAGAGTCAGTTAGTTGAGAAGTGACAAAGAGAATAACATGGAGTACTCATACTATATTCCCCTAGCCGTACCAGCTGATAAAACTCACATCACAGTAGTGATTACTAGCAGTCTCCTGCTGCCCTGCGTCCCCACATACATACACATCTACTATTACCAGATCTCCAGCACTCTTCACTTCTCCTACCCTGATTTTTGTTTGAAATTCCTAGAAGATATCAACTTTTCCTCATAAACACGTTGCTTTTAGTTTTGCACGACTTATGCAGGAGGGAAGTTTCCTGCCCTCGTTCCCTGTAGTCACCTGTTCTGGGGTTTCCTGTGCCCAGCAAGTTGCCACAGATGCTGACAGTGGTGATACCCATAACAAGACTTCCAGGACTGATGCTGATGCCATTGATATCTGTACCAAGGACACTGTTTTCTAATTGCTGTTGAGGCTCAAGGTCCTGTGTCTCATCATTGCAGGACTCATGCGTGCTATCAACTGCCCGAGTCCTGCTTGTGACAAAGCTCTGATCTGTGCAGCATCAAAGGAAGAGAATTTCTCTCCTCCTCTCTCCATCATTCTCAATTTTCTGTGTGCCTAAATTGATGCCTTTTTTTAAATTTCAGGCTTCATTTCCCCAGAGTTCTGGCACAAGTTTTAACCTATGTTCCTCTTTTCTCCTCTTCCATTTCACTAAAGTCCATTGCCCTTAAATCCCTCTGGCGAGACTCAACCCTTACTTCTCTTAGGATGACTTCCTTCAGAGGAAGTGCCTTTGTTATTCATGTAAACAGACAAGTGGTTTTTCTAGCCATAAGACTTCCAGTTATGCCAGATTTTCCTGAATCCCCAAGTGGACACACCATTACTTCCAGCTATGGTCATTCTCATATTAAACCAGTTGCTGTTGAGTCAACTCCAACTCATGGCAACCCCATGTGTGTCAAAGTAGAACTGTGCACCGTAGGGTTTTCAGTAGCTGATAGTTAGGAAGTAGATTGCCAGACCTTTCTTCTGAGGTGTCTCTGGGTGGACTTAAACCTCCAACCTTTCAGTTGGCAGCCAAGTCCATTTTCGCCACCAAGGGACTCAATTCTCATATTACTTCTATAATTTTGGCAACTGGGTTTTTCAGTACACATTTTTTACAAAAGATTTTTTTCAATATGATTTCATGTGGACTTAAAAAATTGCATGTATTATTCCAGAATCTCTGTCTGGTGGCTATGAGATAATCTAAAGACAATGTGTCCAACTGAACAAGACACCCCCTTCTCCTTTATTCCTTCAAAAATTATGGAAGAGTTCATTCATAAGGAAATATTTTTCATTTGTGACATTTTGTAGGAGTCAATATGTGTATAAAATTTAGTGTTTTTTAAAATATTTTTGCCTTCTGTGGGCATTTTAAAATTAACAATTTTAAAAAATAATTATATCTTACTATCTATATTTTTTAAATAAGTTAATTGCAAGATGCAAGCATGACATTTACACATTTATGAGATGACATCATTGGCAGTAAATTATGATCTGGATAAGAGATTATAACAGAAAAGTTCACCGAGAGATAGTCTTTTCCATACTAAGCACCGTGGCTCTAGTCCTTGCTTGCTGCTTACAAAATGGCCACATGACGTAGTAGAAAGAACAATTGAATTGAGACTAAGAAGACTTGAGTATGTGTTTTGGTTGTCCAGAGTTAGCCTTTAACCTTTTTGAATTTCAGTCTCCTTATCTGTTAAGTGGAACGAAACTATCTGCCCAACTTAACAATAACAAAAACAATTAATGATAACATTTATTGAGTACATACTAAATTCCAGGCAACACGCTAAGCACTTTAGAAGCTTTGTCTCAACTAACTCCCTTTAACAACCCTCTGAGGTAGGCATAATTTCCATTCCTTCTTTCAAATGAAGAAAATGATATTGAGAGAAGTTAAGTAACTAGCCCCAGGTCATCCAGCTAGTGAAAGGCAAAACTGTGCTTCAGACCCAGAATGTCTAACTCTGAATCCTTGCACTTAATTGATGTACTAGACCAAGGGGGAGATAATAAGTGAGTAGTATTAACTCTGAAATCTCTGTGGCTATTTTCCTCTGAGATATGTGGTTGAAACTAGTCATTTCTCAAAAGAGCAACTGCATTTTCTGTAACTGTCAACTGCTATAAAAAAAATCTTTGACATTAGCCCAACAGTAGAACTTACCATTCAAATCCTACCATCCATACCTATTTTATGTTTTCTATCACCTTACAGATCTTAACCAAATATACACATATTTGGACCAGGAAATAGCTGGGCCAGGAAATAGTTTGGTTTGTTCAGATTTTGTTTTAATATGAGAAATATTACAGCACATTTGGAGACACATTAAAAAGATCTAACAGAAAAAGTAAACTAATGATGCAGGAGAGAGCAAGAGAATTAGTTACCTCCAACTGATGTACCTGAATTTACTTGTCCTTTTTGCTACTGACATTCATTTAGACTGCTTCCAAGTTTTTTACTATGAAGTTGAAAAAAAAAAACTCTGTATGCCTATTTATTTTTTATTCATTAGAATAATTTCCTTAATAAAAATTTTAAGCAGATGAATTACTGGATCAAAGATTGTGGAAATTTTTAAGACCCTTGACACTGTCCTAATGCTTTAAAGAATCAATTTCCATGCCACCATTAATGTTAAGGTTTTATAAGTTATTAAGTTTTACTGCAGCTTTGTTAGAGTTATGCCGTCTATCTTGATGCCAAAGTTCATAGAATTCCTGAAGTGTTTAAACTATCCTTATTTTAAAAGACAGTTAGCTATTTAAAGACAGAGGTCTTGTCTAATTATCTTTGTGCTTTCTTATTTTTTTCAGACCAAATATTTTACTAATAATGATAATTATAAGAATCACTTGTCTGGAATCCCTCTGTGTTAAAGTATAATAGTGTACATATGGTGTAGTGGAAAAAATCATTAATTTTGGAATCAGACCAACCTCTATTTGCATCCCAGCCTTATTACTTGGGTAATTTGCTTAAAGCACTTTAATTTCCCATCAATAGAAGGATTAATAATAATCCCTGCTTCCTAAGTCAATGCGAGGGTTAAAATGAAATATCTGTAAGGTCCGTTGCACTGACTAGGAAAATCTTGGTGGAAAGAGTGGAACTTTCATAAGAACTTTACATTTATCATAAAAATAGCTTGTGAACATAAATTTTTTAAAGGTAGAAGGAAAAAAAAAAATCCCTCACTCAGGCAACACAACTTATCTACAGCTCATAAAGTTCTCATCTTACAGTTTTTCTAATTAACATAAAAAAAACAGTTCCCATGTATTTCCATTCTAGTAAACTGTCGAAACAGCAAGCACCTGGGATACCTCTGGGGGAAAGCCAAGCTGCTACAGTAGACCTGGGATCAGCAATGTCTCTAGAAATAGTACCAGGCGGTTACCTTCAGGCGACTAAATGAGGCTTCATCTCAGCGCACAAGCTTAGAAAGCTTTATGATTAGTCTGGCTTGCTATGGTGAGGAAATAACAGAGAAGAGTTCAAATGGAAGGCGAATTGATCACAGCAGCCAGTGAATTTCTAGGCAGGTAAGAGAATCATTCACGACATGTAAAGCAGCTGGTCATCTATGTAACGGGGCAAGGTTAGGAGGGTAGATACTGAGATTTTTGTCTGTATCTGTTCATATGCATGCATATAAGTGAATCAGCAGAGAATCTTTGTGATATAGAGGGAAATATCTTTCGTCTCAGAGTACTAAATTAAAAGCAAACAGTAAGTAATTATTCAACATATCTAAACGGTAATGATCCTACCATGATCTTAAGGATTTTCTTGTGAAATCCATAACCAAGCTAAAGAGAGTGGAATTGCAAATAAATCCATTTGGGTAGAACTGAAAAGTTTCATAAAAGATATTGAGTGGAGCAGATATTTGCTTTGTTCAGCTTCGTTCTCACACTGACGGGAAAAAGATGTCTGCGTTTATAACAAGAAAAGGAAAGGAGAGAGGGTTAAAGCAGGCTAAGTCACTAAATCTAGACGTTTCTATCATAGCCGTATCTTGGGGACCCTGCCTTGATGTGCATACTTCACTAAAAGACTAGTCATTCTCTTCCATTGTAATCGTATGTGGGGACCAATGAATGAAAGTTTGTGACACGAGACATCCGTGACCTAATTCCCAGCAGGGGACCTCAGCTATGTTGTTTTCCACCAGGAAACCAAGAACTTTATTATTTAACCTTGCCTGTTCTTATAAGAATTATGGCTCTCATTAGTTAATTTGTATAAGAAGTGCTATTCTCAGGTGAAAAGCCTTACAAAATGTTTAGTTCACGTAAGATTATATATATATTGAGTCCCACTGAGTTCTAGTCATTGTACTAAGTTCTGGGCATACAACATTAAAAACAAGAATGTAGCTTCAGGGTTTAAAAATAATACCGTTGTTCCAGTGTTGGTACAAAGTTATGGATAATTCTGATTTTATCTGGGGCCCATAATGATGAGTAACAATGTCAAAAAACAGAGCATCTGGTGTTTTCATCCATCTTAATAATAAGATTGAATTAACTTCCTGTCTGATTCAATATTGCAGAAAACAGTCAGGAAGATGGCCCAAATAAATCATTTGACTGAAGAAGTCAGTCTCTATTTGCCACAATACATAGGGCTGCCATTTTTTGTTTTTGAGTATTACTCTAGTGTGAGACATAAGCAGATAATAATGTTAAATGATGGCTTGGCAATAATTTCAAAGCAGGATTTAGAGTTTAATAGCAAGATTATAGACGAAAGAGAAGCTCAAATTTTCAGTGATTTTCTTTTAATGTCTAGTGTAGATACGCTTTTTAATATGAGGAAGACTATCCTGTTTAAATTTGTCATTTAATAGAAATGAAGGAAGACGTGACTTCTTAATTTTGTAGACCAAAATAATTTTTCCTGTGTCTGCCACAGTCATAAATTTATTTTTTAAATTGCTACCGTGACTTACTCAGTTGATATTTGATGCTAGATTGGGATGTATGAAATTAGCCATTTTCTGTATTTACCTATAACAAAGAGGAATAAGCTATATATAGTCTCCTTTGTTTTCCTGATTAATCTATGTACTTCCATCTAACAATCTAATAATCAGATCAGAGATATAGCAGTCCTAATAAATACCATGGGCTTAATCATACTAAAAGAAAACAAAGGGTTATTACCGTGAGGATTAGGAAGCAATAACAGAACGGCACTGGCACGGTCATGCTGTGCATTAAACTTATGCTGTAGGCAACGTCACTCAGAATCTTTTCCACAAATAAGACGGTTCTCAGAGTGCTAATCAGTAAGTAACACATTGTGGAAAATTTTCTACTTATTATTGTTTTGCCATACCCTTCTGTAGATGAAAGGACCATAAGAACACTGCCTAAAATTTATTCCACAGGCTGTCTTTATTCGTTTTTAGTTATGCAGAAAATTGTTAATTTCTACTGTGACAGAAAAATCAAGATTACCAAGAATAAAAACTGAAAGAATATTAAATCATTGAGTTTTTATTTGCTTCACAAAAACACACGCCAATAATCTTCATTTCATTTTACCATGTTTCTTGGAGAATTGTGTCGTTCACCAGAGAAGTAAAAAATAGAATCCTATTGCAGTCATTGAAGTGAAACATAAATTACTTCGTGGAGGGAATCAAAATAAAAACAAATTAATAACATTCTTCCATGGAGCATTAGACTGATGTTTTGGAGCCTGTGTGTTCCCTTGCCCCTTTATAACTCCAGCTTTTGCATGTGATCACTATAAAGTCCTGGAAGAATATATTCCTGTTGCTTAAATATGTTGCTGTATGTCATCAAGTCGCTTCCAAGTCATAGCAACCATATATGACAGAGTAGAACAGTCCTGTAGGGTTTTCTAGGCTGTAATCTTTATGGGAGCAGATCACCTGGTCTTTTCTCCCTCGGAGCCACTGGTGGGTTCGAATTGCCAACCTTTTGGTTAGCAGCCAAGAGTTTAACCATTGCACTATCAGGGCTCCTTTGCTTAAGTACATAAAAATAAAGGGCAGCCATCTCCCAATTTTACTCACATCTGAAATAAAGCACTTAGTGACCTGTAAGGACTGTTAATGTCATCCTTTTTTTAAAAAAAGAAGTAGTATTTATATATTTCATACTTGGGATAGTATTCGTTTCTGACTAGAAAAAAAAGAGCTTGGGGGCAGGGGAGTTGAAATATTATCATTTTACCCCTCAATATCTAGTTCCAAACATCCCTAAATGCCGCCTAGAAGTTAGTTTGTTCTCTATTCTTGCTGGGTACTTTAGTCAGAAGCCTCCTCTGTCCTTTGCAGAAATACTGCACAAATGGAGCAGTCACAGCTGTGATGATTAGAGCTTTGTCATCTTGATGGGGCTAGATGTAGAAACCTGAATTTGTCTGACCTCATTGTTCAGGCAACACTGCCTGAGTGTTGGGCTTTTGTCCATACAGGGCTTCTGTGTGGCCCTGATTCCAGCCATTTTCTACTTAAGCTTTTTGGCTGCCGTATTCTGCCTCCAGCATGAGAAACACTGAAGGAAAGGGAGGGGGGAATAACAACTTAATGGAGACTGAAAGAGAACACAAAGAATAAGTGAGAAAAAATAATAGTACACGGTAGAAAACAAAATCAGGGGATGAAAGTGGAAATTGCTGTTGACTTGAACATCTAATAATGAAACTTGAAAACTCTGTTCAAAGCAAATAACTTGCTATTATATTTGTTTACTGTACCCAGGATAATATCTATTTGTGGCTGAATCGTGATTTTTCTTCTATCTCTAAAGAACATTCTATTAAACCTCTATTTTCTTCTATTAGATCCACTGGTATGTTTGGAACTTTTATAAAAATATTTTATAAGTATAAATGGACATAAAAATCACTACATATATGAAGGATGGTATCATAAAAGTATATAGAACATTATTTTCCATTGGAACCCTGGTGGTGCTAACCAAAAACGGCCGCAGTTCGAATCCACCAGCCTCTCCTTGGAAACCCTACGGGGTGATTCTACTCTGTCCTATAGGGTCGGTATGAGTCGGAATCAACTCAATGGCAACGGGTTTGGTTTTCTGGTATGGTATCATTATCTCCTCCACTGAATTTATGGATGGTAAAGTCAAGACCTTTACTATTTAATGATTTTTAAAACTAGCTTATTTATAAGGATGGGGGCTTACTCCAAATTGTATAGAATTTAAAGTTTTCAGAACAAAGTATAAAAGTTTTGTATTTAATTGCTAAATTTCAAGAGTATTTGAAGGAGAAAGGTTTTTATAAGAATGTCAGTAGTGGATGTGAAAGGATACACTAATTAAAAGGAAGTGTTAAAATAGAAGAGAGATATTAATGAAATAAAAAAACAAGGTTATAAAAACCTTTTCAAACGAGTAGAATAAAAGACTATTCTAAATCACTAAATTTGGCTCTGTTTCGTTATTAATATTTAATTTGTAGTGGCAGAGAGAAAAGGAAAGGAAGATGAATTTAATTTGGCATCTATAAAAAACTTTCTATAGTACTTGGGGTTTGAGTTGAGTCTTCACAATAGCCTGGGTTTGAAGGGTAGAGTAGGAAGTGAGTGGAAGCAGAGATTCAGGAATCGAAGAACCTTTCTTAAAATGTGCCGTTTTGAACTTGAACTTCAAAATATATTCTTTTCAAAAGTAGATTACATCACTTAGGAAAACTAAGTTGTTCTTTAATGATTGCTTTTGCCTCTGGCCTAGATTTGCTGGTTGAATTTCAGCCAAAGCTCCTTGATAGGTGTGTTGTTGTTGTTGTTGTTAGGTGCTGTCAAATTGGTTCTGATTCATAGCAACCCTATGTACTACAGAACGAAACACTGCCCAGTCCTGTGCCATGCTCACAATCTTTGTTATGCTTGAGTCAATTGTTGCAGCCACTGTGACAATCCATCTTGTTGAGGGTCTTCCTCTTTTTCAATGACCCTCTACTTTACCAAGCATGATGTCCTTCTCCAGGGACTGATCCCTTCTGATAACATGTCCAAAGTATGTAAGAACTAGCCTTGCCATTCTTGCTTCTACGGAGTATTCTGGCTGTACTTCTTCCAAGACAGATTTAGTCATTCTTTTGGAAGTCCGTGGTATATTCAATATTCTTCACCAACACCACAATTCAAAGGCATCAATTCTTCTTCAGTCTTCCATATTCATTGTTTAGCTTTTGCATGCGTATGATGCAATTGAAAACATCATGGCTTGGATCAGGTGCACCTTAGTCTTCAAGGTGACATCTTTGCTTTTCAACACTTTAAAGAGTTCTGTTGCAGCAGATCTGCCCAATGCAATGTGTCTTTTGATTTCTTGACTGCTGTTTCCATGGGTGTTGATTGTGGATCCAAATAAGATGAAATCTTTGGCAACTTCAATCTTTTCTCCATTTATAATGATGTTGCTTATTGGTCCAGTTGTGAGGATTTTTGTTTCCTTTATGTTGAGGTATAATTCATACTGAAGGCTGTGGTCTTTGATCTTCATCAGTAAGTGCTTCAAGTCCTTTTCACTTTCAGCAAGCAAGATTGTGTCATCTGCATAACGCAGGTTGTTAATAAGTTTTGCTCCAATCCTGATGCCCAGTTCTTCTTCATATAGTCCAGCTTCTCTGATTATTTGTTCAGCATACAGATTGAATATGTATGGTGAAATGATACAACCCTGACATACCTTTCTTGATTTTAAACCACCGAGTGTCCCCTTGTTCTGTTCAAACAACTGCATCTTGGTCTATGTACAGGTTCCTCATGAGCACAATTAAGTGTTCCAGAATTCCCATTCTTCGCAATGTTATCCATAATTTGCATAGTCAATAAAACACAGGTCAACATCTTTCTGGTATTCTCTGCTTTCAGCCAGAATTCATCTGACATCAGCCATGATATCCCTTGTTCCATGTCCTCTTCTGAATCCGGTCTGAATTTCTGGCAGTTCCCTGTGGATATACTGCTGCAGCAACTTTTGAATGATCTATAGAAAAATTTTACTTGCCTGTGATATTAATGATATTATTCAATAATTTCTGCATTCGATTGGTCACCTTTCTTGGGAATAGGCATAAATATGAATCTCTTCCAGTCGATTAGCCAAGTAGCTGTCTTCCAAATTTCTTGGCATAGACGAGTGAGCACTTCCAGCCCTGTGTCCTTTCGTTGAAGCATCTCAATTGATATTCCATCGATTCCTTGAGCCTTGTTTTTTGCCAATGCCTTCAATGCAGCTTGGACTTCAACCTTCAATACCATCGGTTTCTGATCATATGCTACCTCTTGAAATGGTTGAACATCAACCAATTCTTTTTGGTATAATGACTCTGTGTATTCCTTCCATTTTCTTTTGAAGCTTTCTGCATCGTTTAATATTTTCCCCACAGAATCCTTCACTATTGCAATTTGAGGCTTGAATTTTTTCTTCAGTTCTTTCAGCTTGAGAAATGCCAAGTGCGTTCTTCCCTTTTGGTTTTCTATCTCCAGCTCTTTGCACGTGTCATCATAATACTTTACTTTGTCTTCTCGAGCATCCCTTTGAAATCTGCTGTTCGGTTCTTTTACTTCATCATTTCTTTCTTTTACTTTAGCAACTCGACGTTCAAAAGCAAGTTTCAGAGACTCTTCTGACATCTGTTTTGGTCCTTTCTTTCCTGTCTTCTTAATGACCTCTTGCTTTCTTCATGTATGATGTCATTCCACAACTCATCTGGTCTTTGGTCATTAGTGTTCAATGCATCAAATCTATTCTTGAGACGGTCTCTAAATTCAGGTGGATATACTCAAGGTCGTGCTTTGGCTTTCGTGGACTTGTTCTAATTTTCTTCAGTTTCAACTTGAACTTGCATATGAGCAACTGATGGTCTTTTCCATAGTTGGCCCCGGCCTTGTTCTGACTGATGATATTGAGATTCTCCATCATCTCTTTCCACAGATTTAGTCGATTTGATTCCTGTATATTCCATCTGGCAAGGTCCATGTGTATAGTCGTCGTTCATGTTGGTGAAAAAAAAGGTATTTGCAATGACGAAGTCCTTGGTCTTGCAAAACTCTATCATGCAGTCTCTGGCATCGTTTCTGTCACCAAGGCCATATTTTCCAACTACCGATCCTTCTTCTTTGTTTCCAACTTCTGCATTCCAATCACCAGTAATTATCAATACATTCTGATTGCATGTTCGATCAATTTCAGACTGCCGAAGCTGGTAAAAATCTTCAATTTCTTCATCTTTGGCCTTAGTGGTTGGTGCATAAATTTGAATAATAGTCTTAATAATTGGTCTTCTTTGTAGGCATATGGATATTATTCTATCACTGCTAGCGTTGTACTTCAGGATGGATCTTAAAATGTTCTTTTTGACTGTGAATGCAACGCCATTCCTCTTTAAGTTGTCGTTCTCTGCATAGTAGACCATATGATTGTCCAATTCAAAATGGTCAATACCAGTCCATTTCAGCTCACTAATGCCTAGGATATCGATCTTTATGCATTCCATTCCATTTTTGATGATTTCCAATTTCTTAGATTCATACTTCGAACATTCCACATTCCAATTATTAATGGATGTTTGCAGCTGTTTATTCTCATTTTGAGTCATGCCACATCAGCAAATGAAGGTCCTGAAAGCTTGACTCCATCCACGTCATTAAGGTCGACTCTGCTTTGAGGAGGCAGCTCTTCCCTAGTCTTTTGAGTGCCTTCCAGCCTGGGAGGCTCATCTTCTGGCACTATATCAGAGAATGTCCCACTTCTATTCATAAGGTTTTCACTGGCTAATTCTTTTCAGAAGTAGACTGCCGGGTCCTTCTTCCTAGTCTGTCTTAGTCTGGAACTCAGCTAAAACCTGTCTGCCATGGGTGACCCTGCTTGTATCTGAATAACAGTGGCATATCTTTCAGCATCACAGCGACACACAAGCCCCCACAGTATGACAAACTGACAGACATGTGGGGGTTGAAAGGTGTAAGAATCAGTAAATGTAAATACTGCAAATCCACTCATTTGATTAAATGAGCAATTGATTTAGCAGCAACAGTAGGTAAAGCACATGAAGTTGACGTTGCATTTGTTTTTAAAATGTTTCAAAACATTACTCTTACAAAAACCCTACTATTTTTTTTTTAAATGTGTTAAGAGGGTAGCTTATTACTAGTATAAAGATTTAAGAAAGCTTGTGTCATCTGACTTGCTATTGCTCTAGTATAAAGGTTCTGGTTCTTACCATCTGGGGAAAGAAAAAGATGTTTCTTTCTAATTATCATCCTTTCTTCTTTTGTTTTCACCAAAAATTAGTCTGGATGTTCTGCCTTTTTCTTCACCATGCACTCACTTCTTAACCCCCTAAAAATTCTCGACGTACACCAATAACACACTAATTTTGGTTCATGAATATCAAATTGTACTACTTAACAATTAATTAAATAGTCCTTTAGCATCAAAGAAAGTCTACGGAATTGTATATTACACACCCAAAATTGCTACACAAGGAACCTGTACTTTCGAATGAGTTTATATGAAGACTCACTTGGCCTCCCATTGGACTATGACTACCTTTTGGGAATCACTTCTCCAAGGCCACCAAATGCCTCCTCATCAACAAAACATAGCCTTTTCTTAGTCCACATTTTTCTTAACCTCTGGTGGCATCTGTTAGCAAACCTTTTCTGCAAACGCTCTGCTCCTGATTTCCATCACACCACATACCATCATTTTCCTCTGACCCTTCTATCTCTAGATATCCATGCTAAAATCAAGGCTACATAACACTAAAAGCTTTTAGAGCCTTTTTTTTTTTTTAATCTGACTTTGTGGTGCCATATGTTAGTGCTTAAGGAAGCCCATAAATAGCATCCCTCTTCTCTCTGGCTGAGTTCTGAATCAACAGAGAGAGACAAAGGAAGCAGGTCAGTGGAAATCAAAATATCAGCTTTATTGCTGATAGGGCTGTTGGAGATGTGACTTTGGACCATGACAATGATATCCTTCTATGGCTGTACCTCCATAGGCAGATTTACCCACCCAGCTACAGGCAGTACTGGTCAACCATGGCTCTCCCCTGCAGGAACAGAGCCTTTACAGCTTATTTGTTGTTAGGTGCTGTTGAGTCGATTTTTGACTCCTAGTGACTCCATGTGACAGAGTAGAACTGCCCTATAGGGTTTTCTAGGCGGTAATCTTTACGAGAACAGATTGCCAGGTCTTTCTCTATGGAGCTGCTGGGTGGGTTCAAATTGCCAAACTTTTGGGTAGCCACCCAGCACATAACTGTTGCACAACCAAAGCTCCTCTATAGCTTACTTACCCAATGGCAAAGAGCAGACCAGCAGAACTGAGCACATGCTCTTTACAGGCAGGCAGACCCCAAAAGGAAAGTACAAAGCTGTATGTGCCCAGTATCTTATTTCAAATGCACCATTTCCGTAAGTTATTTCCCTTTTGCTGGGGAGACTAGGGAGGAGAAGAATCCAGGAGCTGCCACCAAATAGAAGGAAATATCAGGAGGGGAGAATAAGTGTGTCCTCCTAATATCATGGTAGAGGAAAACCCTAGAAATGTGATAGTTACAGCATTACTTTAGAATGCATAAATATTTGTATGATATATATGGGTATATGTACTATATACATATATGCCTATATCTGTAATATTATATAAACTATCAGAAAAAGAAGTAATATTAAAAATGCCACAACCTTATCTCAGAATGATGGGATGAATAATTATGGATAATATTTATTTCTTCTTTTAAAATTCCTTGTATTTTCTAAGTCTTCTGTCATGAGCATGTTTAATTTTTATAACCAGAAAAATAATTTTTAAAATTCTCAAATTAGTTACAGGAAATGGATGCTAACACTGGTTAAGTTAGTTCAATTCATAACCAATAAAGCACATAACTCTAAAAACATACATATTTAAACTATTAGAAGTAGGCATCTACTAAATCATACACATGAGCAATCTTGAACTGGCAAATGTTGTTTTTTATATATATGTGTATATATGTGTATATATATATGTTTACAATAATAAAAAAGTCAATAAGATAAACTTCTGATTTTTTTCCTACTAAAGGTATTGTAGTCAAAGTATCAGAGACTTATTAATTACAAATAAAATATAAATTGTGTTAAATCAAATATAAAATATAAATTGTGTTAAATCAAAGACACATAGAGAACATACAATGCATAACTGATGTCCTTCAAGATGAGACAAGAATACTTAGAAGAAAAATCATTCAAACATATAATACCCAAAAAAACCCCATTGCCTTCAAGTAAATTCTGACTCATAGCAACCCTATAGGACAGAGTAGAACTGCCCCATGGGGTTTCCAAGGAGCAGCGGGTAAATTTGAACTACTGACCCTTTTGGTTAGCAGCCAAACACTTAACCACTGTGCCACCAGGGCCTCTAGATACATAATAGGCAATAATATTTTAGAGATAAAGATTCTGAAATCTGCAGAATGAAAGGGTCACATTCATTACCTCATTCCAGGAACTATTAATCCAAGGAATTGTCCTGGTGAAGGTTCTTTTTGTTTTTGTTTTTTTTTAACTGTAAAGATTAATTAAAACTCCTATAAGATTCTTGGAGCCCTATTGGCACAGTGGTTATAGAGCTCGTCTGCTAACCAAAAGGTCTGCAGTTCTAATCCACCAGCTGCTCCTTGGAAACCCCATGGGGCAGTTCTAGTCTGCCCTATGGGTCGCTGTGAGTCAGAATCGACTCAGAAGGCAATGGTTTTTTTTTTTGTTTGTTCGTTTTGTTTTGTTTTTTTATGAGATTCTAGGCAGAAAAAGCAAATTAGCTACAAGACAGGCCAGCCTCAGACCAGGCTATTTTTCACAGCAACTTTCAATGCCATAAGGCATTTGAATATATCAACAGAATTCATAAAAATTGAATCAAGAATTTAATATCCAGCCAAGCCATTGTTTATTGTTAAAGATACTAAAAGCACATTCTCATGTATATAAAGCCTCGGTAAATATAGCACGCATGGGCCCTGCTTGAAAGAAGCTATCTGATATATCTGATAATGAAAGCTAGCTAAATAAGTTGTTGTTAGCTGCCCTTGAGTTGGTCCCGGACTCATGGTGACCTCATTTTCAACAAAATGAAACAGAGTTTCAAATTGAACCATTGTGATCCATAGGGCTTTCATTGGCTGATTTTCAGGAATAGAGCCCTAGGCCTTTCTTCCTAGTTCATCTTAGTCTAGAAATTCCACTGAAAACTGGTCAGCAGCGTAGCAACACACAAGCCTCACTGACACGGGTGGTTGCTGCCCATGACATGCATTGGCTGGGAATAGAACCGGGTTTCCCACATGGCAGGTGATAGTTCCACCACTGACCACCAATGTCCCAGAAATATTATGTAATATATCCCAGACATATTAATAAATGAAAAAAGCAAGTTGTGAAAAATATGTGTAGTTTAATCTTATTTGTATTTAACAGTAATATACATGGTGTATCATATATACGTATTATTTTTAGATATTTGTACAGAAAATATTTGAGAGGATGCACAAGAAACGGTTAGCAGAATTGAAACTGGGGTTTGGAATGCAGGTTTAGGAGGGAACAAGTATTTTTACTTTTCATTATATATCTTTCTGCACATTAATTTTTTGTAATATGCATGAAATTTTTGTGATCAAATTTAAACAAACAAAAACTAAGGAATACTATTGGGGAACTGAAAGATCAAACAAAGGGAAGGCTGGCAGAATGATGCTTGAGCTGAGTCTCCAAGGATGAGGAGAGCCTAGCCAGCCATCTACACATGCACTGACACAATGTGAAAGGGCATGGCATGTTTAATAAGCCCTAGATATGGCTGGAGCCTAATGTTCATAGTGGAGGATGGTGGGAGGGGAGAATAGAAGGACAGGGCAATTGTAGTGAACCAAAGAGTAAGGACCATTCATTAGAAAATGAGATGTCCTCAAAATATTTTAAGCAGAAGAGTCACTTGATTGGATTAGCATTTTGTAAAGATCACTGTGGTGTCCTTACGAAGAGTGAATTAGAGACTTTCTAATCTGAAGAAAATTGGCAACCCATTAAGATTCTATTCAAGTAGTACTGGTAACCATGATCGTGATCTGAACCAAGATGGTGGAAATATAGACGAAGAGAAGATAGATTCAGTGTTAAAGAGATATTTAGGAGGTAGAAAAGACAAGATTTGCTTATTAATTGGATTATCATAGTGGCAATGTGAAGAGTAAAGAAGAAGGAATCAAGATGACTCCCAAATATGGCACTTCATCCCATTATATGAAATATACAAAGAGAAGCAAATTATATTGTGGATGGGCAGAGGGAGAAAGATAAGTTCAGCTTTGGTAACACTGAGTTTCAAGTCTGAGTGGAACGTTCAGGTAGAGGGAAGCAAGTGTAAGACTTCAAGGAAGGCAGGAAGGTGAAAAACGGAAATAAAAATCAATAGCATGAAAGCAGTAGCAAAGCATAAATGCAGAGAGTGGTAAGAAGGGACTGAGTGAAGGTCTAAAATGTCTCCTACAGTTTGGTGTTTTCTACTTAATTCAAAGATATAAACAGAGAAACATTTTCTCTGATTCCTGGAAATCACTTGCCAATTCAACAATCCAACTTGTGGGTAAAAAGGGGAAGCTCCTTAGCCAAGAATGGGGCTAGAGATGACAGTTTTTCATCATTCCAGGTAGCAGTGAACATAAATTAACAATAGAAAGATCAGGCTTTGGTCCTCAAGAAAGCTGGGTCCTTTTGTGCCTGTTGGAAATTGAAGCCGCTCTTCTCTAAGGGATTTTGAGGACATCTCTCCAGGACAGACATGGCCATTTGGCCTCTCTCCCCTTAATGGCACCCACTCGGTGTGGTCCTCACTTTTACTGTGTATGGCCAAGTGATCAGGCTGCCTAATAATGTCAGGAGGGAACTAGCATTTAGAAACCTGTCCCCCTCCTAGGCAAATATAATTTAACCATCCGTTAGGAATAAATAATTAAAAGCCAGTCTTATACTTAACAATTCAAATATAGTACTGGTGCTAAATTCAAATGTGAATTTTTATCAGTTCTACTGTCTTGGTTTATATCTGAGCAGTGGCGTCACTGGGGGGTACAGTCGGGAGGTGACAGTGGGTGACATTCAGAGGGGGTGACACAAAATGACTGTCTATAAAAATATCCCTATAGTTAGTTGTAACAACGAAAACATTTTTCATAAGCCCAGTTTACGTGTATCAATATACCTACAAAGCTAAAGCTCTATGCTAATTTACTTTCTGAATCTTCTAATTCCATCCGGTCATAACTGTTATTATTACCCAATTACAATGACACTTCAAATCACGTGGTTTCCTCTGCACGCGCTACAAGTATGCAATGTTGTTTTCGTTGTTGCTGGTGTTTTTTAATCACAGTAGTTAAGCATTTGGCTGCTAACCAAAAGGTGGGCAGTTCAAATCCAGCAGCTGCTCCTTGGAAACCCCATGGGACAGTTCTTCTCTGTCCTATAGGGTCACCATGAGTCGGAATCGACTTGATGGTAATTGGTCAACAGATTGATTTTGTCAAATTTTCTGGTGTTTTAGCTACAGTACTGTGGTAATTAGTATTTGTGAACCTGTATCAGTAACTTTTTTGAGAATGAAGTAGTAATTAACAAAAAAGAAGGAGTAATATACGGGAATTATGATTGACAAGTAACATTAGTATAAACAACATTACTAAGGATTCTGTACAGTCTGGTAGGAGAGGAGGTCCATGGGGGGGGTGACACCATGAGTTACCACACGGGGTGACACCAACCCTAGTGATACCACTGTATCAGTAGGCTTCGACTACTTTAGTGGACAGTTTGGTGACCAAATAAAGGAAGACTTATTACAAAGTGGCATTTCCTTGGGAAAGGAGGAGCGAGTTTAAATCCTAGGTAAAAGGAATTAATTCAGGAACCTCTTAACAAGGCAGAGGCCCCAAAATATCTAAATACAGATGGAGTCTGTAATTTTTGAATATGTTTATTTTTTTCTATATATTTGTGTATTTGTAATATCAATAAAGATACTCAATTGTTCTTATACGTTGTTAGGTGCCGTCTAGTTGGTTCCGATTCATAGTGACCCTATGTACAAAAGAACGAATCGTTGTCATGCTTGAGCCCATTGCATTGTTTAGTGCTGTGAAGTGGCTTAGCATTCGCATTTGGAAAGAACATTTTAATTTCTTTGAAATGAAAAACTTAAATCATATGTATATTAAGTGATAAAAATGACCAAATAGGTTTAGAAGTCAGACTAAAGTATATCTTGCACAGTGAAATGGTTTAAAGCTGAGACGCTGTTATTATTGCCATGGAAATTTATATTCTATCTTAGTTGATATGATTTTGCATAACAGGATGAGGAGAAGCTGTGCATTTCTAGCATCTATCCAGAAGGAAGTCATATATTTTCATTTTGTCTGACATTAAATTCTCATTTTGTCTACGAATCCTTTCTTTTTCTCAAATTGCACTCATACATAATGCCTGGCATATATTAGGTCCTATACATATATATCCGTTTGTACTATATTTTAGCATCACTATTTTATGTAGAATAGTCAGGAATATGTGCATGCATTGTAAAACCAATCCAGCTTTCCACAGGCAAACAGAGAACCGAGGCAAATTATTCATGTTTTCGTTGCAATGAACCAGATGATTTCAGTGTAAATTAGCTAATTACTTCAATTTGCTTCTTCGCTTTCATTGGGTAGGCTAAGCTTCCGTTTCAAATGCACTGCTTTTACCTTCTTGGGAAGTTGCCTTTTCGAGTGATTTTAATCTTGAGTTCCCATTTCACTTCCCATTTACTATTGCAAACTGAGAAACTTAGGCTTTAATACCGTTTCCACAGTTACAAGCCTCAAGTTAATTATGGCCCTGGGAATTGAGTTCTCAAGTGAGTATACAACCTTCTTGACTCTCAGTTCCCACTGTGGACAGTTGGCTCCAAATCTTGCCCCTGGGAAAAAGGGTACTGCTTGCCTGCTTACCCTGCCTGACAAACACCGCTGATGAGCCAGAAGTCAATGATTCCTCATCAGTGTTTCACAGAAGTGGGGAACCCATCCTTGGGCTCACAAAGGAAGAGAAGTAGACAGAGTTTCTCATACAGTGTCCCATATCTAACAACCAGCATCTGCAGCCTCAAAGAGCTGAAAGCAGGCTGCTAGATATAAGGAAGCCTCTGTTTCTCAGAGACGCCATGTGTACCGAGTTTTTCTAATCTCCTGGGTTTGCAGGTGACTACATAAAGCAGGCTTAAAAGTATAATGTTGTTTTTCTCCTCGATGCCTTTCCAAACCCTATTCACCTCTCCGTGTTAAGCTCAAGCCTTACTTTCTGTATTAAATCATGTTGTTATATATACAAACATTTTTTAGACTACAAAACAAGACAGAGAATAATATAGCAAACAATTGTGTCCCATTAGATGAATTTTATTTAACAAAAAGCATTACTAATAGTGTTGATGTACCTTCTGCACCTATCCATAACATAATTTTCCTTTCCCCCTTTCCAGAAATAAGTCATACCCTATTCTTTGGCTGTTAGAGTTTTTCAAAGGTTCTGCCCTTTTCTGGCTCCCAGTTTTTTGCAGAGCTCAGTTCCAGCTCCCTAACATGACCAAGCCAATAGCTCTTACCTATACACATATCCAGTCTGGAACTTCAACTGGGTCCACCATCTTTGCTGGAAACCACTATACCTCTTCTCACTTCCCCAACTCCCTCTGATTCCTGTAGCCTCAAGCATTTGGTCCAGTCACTTATTTTATGCCAATGTATCTTGTGTTTATGTGTAGGCTGTTGTTGTTAGGTGCCCTCAAGTCGGTTTCAACTCACAGCGACCCTATATACAACAGAACGAAATACTGCCAGGTCCTGAGCTGTTTCCTAACAAGACTATAAATTCCCAAAGCAGTATCATTCACCTTTTAGAGCAAACTAGGAGAAGATCCTTTCTTCTCAGAGTTCCTAGTCTGTAGATTACGCTTGTAAGCAAATCTTCGTCAGAGTATTTAGAAGTATGCCTCACTTTGCAGAATAGATGGTATTGCAGCCATCCAATAGTTATTGATTACCTACCATGGTCAAGTTAGCGAATTAAGCATTATAAGAAATACGTAAAAATTTGGTTTCTCTATCTTGTAAAGTATCTATCTCAAAAGATTATGATGCATTTTTGAAAATATGTAGTGAACTGATTCATGGTTTAAAGATACTAGAAGTACTCATGGCTTAAATTAAGGCTGTATCATTATCACAATTTAGTTTCTATTTTAGGAATTTTTTAGCATTTAATTGCTGTTACTTTTCCAAGGCAAGTATGACAATTAAGAGTGTTTACTCAAACAATTGAATAAGAATTATTGACCTTACCCAAATCATCAGTACCATTGGCTTCTTTACCAGAGTTTGAAGATGCATTATTATACCTCATTCCTTTGCCTTGCACTGGAAGTGGGTCAGTATGTACAGAAACTGTCAAGTCTGGCATTATGGGACTCACACAGCGTCTTCCTCTCTGTGACTGTGTGTGAACACAAATTAAAGATGTCCTTCAGACTGGATTACTAAAATGCGCTTGGACAAAGATGCCATTTTATCATCAGGACTGAAACTAAAATAAAATAACGCACATTTCAGTGAAATTCTTTATGAATTTGTCATTCGTTTGTGTTATTGATTATAATTAGCTAAATTACATTGTTGTACAATGCACCACCTTTTTAGCTAACACCATTTAATTTTTCACATAAAATTTCTCTATGATTTTATCTCCATTAAAATGCAATAAAGCACCATGAATGCGAGTCACAGAAATTGTTGTGTCCAGTCCTCAATGAGGAACTGAATGATCCAAGACAACCACTTAATATAATACGGATTTCTTTTTTTCTTTATTTTTCCAGACACTTCAAATGGATGTAAACAAGCTGAATATAACCTTGCTTCAAATATTCCGCCAAGGAGTGGCCGCAGCCTTAGGACTCTTACCTCAACAAGTACACATCAACCGCCTCCTTGTAAGTTGCATAAATTTCACATTCTGGAGTACAAGCTTTGTTTTCTATTATCTAAGGGTTCATGATATAGTACTACAGTCCATGGGCCAAATCTAGCCTGCCACCTGTTTTTGTAAATAAAGTTTTCTGGAACAAGCCACACCCTTTCACTTACATATTGTCCATGGCTGCTTTCATGTTACAATGGCAGAGTTGAGTAGTTAAAACAGACTGTCTGGCCTGTGAAGCCTAAAATATTTACAGTCTAACTCTTTACAGAAAAAGTTTGTCAGCCCTATTGTAGTTCAAGTCTGGCTACCTTGGTTGGTATGCTCACCACCACCACCGCCACCAGTTGCAATTGTCATCATGGTGGCCCATGTGTTACCTAAAGCTGGTTCTGCTCAGTGTGGCTTCTCATTAATAAAGACCCACCCAGGTGAGGAAGGAGAGAGGAAGAGCCTTTACTGCAAGCACACAGGCAAGGAGCAAGGAAGTGTATACCTCAAATCAAGCTCCCAGAACAAAAGGAGGCAAAACCTTTTATATCGTCTCTCACAAGGAAGTACATATAAACATTATGGACTACATAGATTATCACAGTGCACAGGCACAGTAAGACAAATTGCATTTTTTCCTTGGCATGTAGGCTAGTAAACTGGGTTTGACTGGCTTGAGCCACACCCAGTGCTTTGAGGACAATGGATAGGAGCGGCAGGTTCTGCTTGGTCTGAGCTGCTCCCAATTGAGCCACGTCCATCACCACCACCTAAAGTTTTGCTTGCTAATGGCCAAGGAGCTCCTGGCTTCTTTGGCTGTCACACGTGCATCAGAGTAGAACTTTGCTCCATAGGGTTTTCAATGGCTGATTTTTTGAAAGTAGATCACCAGGCCTTTTTTCCAAGGCACCTCTGTGTGGCCACAAACCACCAACCCTTCATTTGGGAGCCTAGTGTGTTAACCGTTTGCTCTACCCAGGGACTCCATCTACCTGGCACTACACCCAAAATATTTTCCATTAAAAGAAAAACTTTATCAGTTAAGGCACTGCTTTCAGACAGTATCTAAGCCCCTTCAAGTGTATTAGGATGAAGGATACTGAATGCACAAGATAGAGGATTGTGAGTAAAGAATAAAGATCTAATACTTGAGGACAGAGGCTCAAATAGAATGCCAGAATAAAAAGTCCTGAAAAACCAAGAGAAAACTTGGATGGGATCTAAGATGGAGATTAGGTAAACCCAAAGGATCTTTTGTATAGGGGCCATTCTAGACCTATCAATCCCCCATGTCTTTTCTTTCCCCCATTTCCTCACTATCTGGGGACCGTGATTTCATCCAACTACACCCATCTGGATTTGAAGATGGTTGGAGCAAGGCAAAAAGGTGAACTCATGTTAGATGACTTTTGTCTTTGTAAAAAGGTTCGTGAACCTAAGTTTCACAGGGAAAAAGACTTTGGAATCATCTTACAGTTTTAAATTTACCTTCTTGATTTCTGAGCAATAGGAACCTAAGCAGGTACTATCTGTTTTCCCTGCCTTAAGTAGCTATGCTCCTGCTTGAGATCTGCTTCCTATAACATCCAATGTCTGCATTCCCAACTATGGAGAAGAATTTGCTTTTTATTTTAGTTTGGGGTCTTTGGGGTCTTTGTTTCTTTTCATTTTTCTGTTGGGGCTGTGAGTTGTTCATTCCTCATAAAAACTTTTGTTCTGTGACCAAATAAGCTTAAAAAAAAGATTTTACTCAAGTCTATAGAAGAGGAAAGGACTCCATGGTGGCACAATGGTTAAGCTCTCAGCTGCTAAGCTTGGCTGCTAACAGAAATGTTGGCAATTCAAATCCACCAGCCACTCCTTGGGAGAAAAGATCTGGCAATTGGCTCCCATAACAATTACAGCCTAGGAAACCCTGTGGAGGAGATCTGCTCTGTGATATAGGGTCGCTATGAGTCGGAATCGACTCGACAGCACCCAGCAACAACGGAGAAAAGGAAATTCAGCATTCCCTAATATCCTGAAAGAATGAAGTAAGTTATTTATATCTATGGCATGCCTTGCTCAAATGAGAAGATTTTAGATGTCATAGATATCTTAGATAAGGATCTAAATTTTAACATATATATAGATATCTTAAGTATACTTATGTAGATATAGATTTAATTAGCATGATAGCTTTTTGCAGGGACAAAAGAAATTTGTCACACCCAACGTGGGATATGCATATCCTCTGAGAATACTAGTAGCACTGGATGCACATTTATTTCTAAATGTAGTCGTTATAATCAATATAGTTGCAATAACATGTGAGGCAGCAGAGCACATAAGAGCATGTGCTTTGGGGACAGACAGACAGAACCAACTGTTTCCAACTTGGCCATGTCCCAACTGTGTGACTTTGGGCAAACTAGTTACGTTTCTTCATTTGTAAAATGGAAACAACAACGATATCTTTTCATGGAGGTGTTAAGTGATCCATGGATTTAAGGTACACAGTAAGTAGTGCACCAGGCACAAAATGAGTGCTCTATCCCTACTGTTGTTATTATTAGGCCATAAACTATTTAAATTGTAATAAACATATTTCACGTCAGAAGTATGCTGTATTTAGTCATCATCTTTTGTTTCCTGCAAACATGAAAACATTTGTTCTGGAATGCTAGTAATATGTTGATGCTCCATTTTACACATGACTAAACTTCTGACAAACTGCATTAAAAGAAAATTTTCTAGCAGGAGAAAACTTCATGTATCAAAAAGAAAAGGCTAACGATAATTTATCTCTATAAGTGCGTTGTATAAGTTGTAAAAGAGAAAATATCAATGCCAATGTCATTTTTTCCTAGTGTGCGTGCACGCATGCGCGCGCGTGTGTGATGTCCATCATTTATGATAAAAAATCCTGTCTCCATTTCAGCTAATAAGGTAAAACTAATAGAAAAGTATCATGATATGCTTATACAACATATGCATTTCTCTCAAAGGATAGATTTTTAAAGTGTGACATATTTGAGGTGAAGAGCATAGAATCGTAAATCGAGGAAGAAAGGAGAGTGGCACACAAAATAAAGGATATTGCCTGTAAGATTGGTGCTCTACTAAAAAACCATCTGTATGAGACCTAAAGGTCAACATTTACTTCAAAGCAAAGCTGAGAAGCTAAGGGGGCAGGGAAACAAGAGTACTGGAAATGGAATAACCAGAACACAGTAAACAGAATGCTGACACAGTGTGAAAAATGTAACTGTCACTGAACGATTTGTGTGGAAACTGTCAAATGGGAACCCAACTTGCTGTGTAAACTTTCACCCGAAACACAATAAAATACTATTTAAAAAATAAAAATAAATCAAGGAAGAGACTGCAAGGCATACCTAGCACCATCTTCCCAACGAGTCCAGACTTCTTATTAATACAAGTTAGAAGAAATCAGCTGGTATATGGCATAGAATGCTGATGTCTGATAATTGTACTATCACATCAGGTTTTGTTTTATTTCTTTGGTTTTTAAATGCTTCTTTAAACGTACTTATTCGGGGAACATCTGAACAATATACTATTTCAAAAATTATCAAATGGAATGGAAAATAAATCAGCATGCAAAGAAATGTGAAATTATAAATTTGAGGTGCCAGCTAATTGGAAGAAGATCATTTGAAGATTTCAGGCTTTGTACTGGTAATGTTAAGTGTACCAGAGAATAACTAATAAATGCCACCTCCAAGATGTCTTTTAGGATTCCAGGATTCTGACTTCCTTTAATGTTTCTAGAGGATAGAAAAGTTGTTTAAAATGTTTTTATAACGTATAAAATAATCGGCTTTTACTAGGGAAAGAAGAACAGTGTTGAACTATTTGTGTCTCCTGTAAACGGAAAGACAGGAATTTCTAATGTTCTGCCATCTGAAGAAGTGCTACGTTCACTTAATATCAATGTTTTGCATCAACGTTTATCCCAATTTGGAATTACAGAAGTCTCCTCTGAGGTATGTTGCTGCATGGAATATTTCATTTAAAAATTTTCACAGTTAGCATGATATGGCAAGTTAACTCAAGCGGACTTTGAGATTGAAGTTGCTTATTGTAATATCATTTGATAATAAAAATCTCCCTAAGGGTCAGAATTCTTTGTTTTACACATTGTATTATTTCCAAAGAGCACCTGGTAGATTCAAACTACCAACCTTTTGGTTAGCAGCCAAACTCTTAACCACTACACCACCAGAGTTTCCTTGTATTGTTAAAAACAATTTAACAAATTCATTCTCACGTCAAAGTTTCACTTTTTGACACTTTCTTCTCCAAATCTTTATGGTTTTCTGTTCTCATGATTTAGCCAATAAATTATCTAGAACGTAAACCATTTAGATACATTTGTTGATTGATTAGTTGAAATTGATGTGTCAAAAAACAAATGAACAACAACAACAACAAAAAAACCCACTCTCAAATCTTTTTTCCTAAACAGTTGCCTTCACTTTCAAAACAGTCACAATATTCACCTCTGTCCCCAACCTAAGGAGCCCTGGTGACTCAGTGGTTAAGTGCTTGGCTGCTAATTGAAAGGTGGAGGTTTGAACCCAAACATTGGCTCCATAGGAGAAAGACCTGATGATCTGCTCCTGTGAAGATTACAACCTAAAAAAAACTCTGGGGCTGTTCTATTCCGTTACACAGGGTCTCTATGATTCGAAAATTGACTTGATGGCACCTAACAACATCCACGGCCTTGGACTTAATTTCAGTTGTGATTTTCTTTTGCTGAGGAACTCAACCTTAAGAACTTACAGAAATTTTCATCATAGTATTTTCCAAATTTGGCACATTTTTGTATTTCCCCTGCCACCTCCACCATCTCACTCCTGAATGAAGTGTGGTTCCCTTTCTACTCCTGGAGCCCTGGTGGCACAGTGGTTAACAGCTTGGCTACTAACCAAAAGGTCAACAGTTCAAATCCACCAGCTGTTCCTTGGAAACCCTATGGGGCAGTTCTACTCTGTTCTATAGGGTCGCTATGAGTCAGAATCGACTCGATGCCAACAGGTTTTCTACTCCTACTCCATCCTACTCTTACACACTTACTGGAATGATTCTCCTAAACATATGTAATCTAATTCACAGAATCATAGAATTAGAACTCAAGAAAATATGTGTGAACATTTTATAGATATGGAAATTAAGTGACTTTATCAAGGTGAAAAATCAAGTGAGGGATAAAGTGACAATAAAAATCTAGATCTCTTGATTCCTAGTCTATTCTCCTTTCCAGTAAGTCATACTACCTCTCATTTTAGCAAACATCATGGGTGTGATATACAAAGCTTTGGTACAAGAGCTGAGTTTGACTCCTAACACCAGCACTCAAGAGGTGTGTGATGAAGGATGGATCATTTAATCTCTGTGAGATTGAGTGTATCTTCAAACAGTGTCATCCACTGTGAGCCTCAGTTTCTTCATATCTAAAATGGGTACAGTCTCTGTCTTAAAGACTTGAAATATAGATTTTTTTAAAATATGTGGAAATCCTCACACAGAGTCAGCACCAAACAAATATAATTTGAATGTGGGAAAGACTGGCAGAGTAAGAATGTATTTTATCCTTTAACCATGACTCCGACAACACATCTTCCTGCATTTAGTTTCGTCCTCCACTCCTATCCTCCCTCATGCCTGATGTGTTTCCTCTCTTTCCACCACAGTAATCTTTCTAAAAACAAGTCTTGTTATGTATGCCCTCCTAATTTCATGATTTTTGTTTAGCTTCCTAAATACTACAGAATGAAGTCTGGATTTCTTTCTTTTCTTTTTTTTTTTTTTAATTTTATTGTTGTACTTTAAGTGAAAGTTTACAATCCAAGTTAGTCTCTCATACAAAAATTTATACGTATATTGTTATAATACCCTAATTGCTCTCCCTATACTGTAACAGCACACTCCTCCTTTCCACCCCTGATTTCCCATGTCCATTCAACCAGCTCTTGACCTTCTCCACCTTTTCATCTCACCTCCAGACGGGAGCTGCCCATTTAGTTTCATGTATCTACTTGAGCTAAGAAGCACACTCTTCACGAGTATCATTTTATTTCCCATAGTCCAGTCTAATCTTTGTCTGAAGAGTTGGCCTCGGGAATGGTTTTAGTTCTAGGTTGACAGACAGTCCGGGGGCCATACTTTCTGGGGTTCCTCCAGTCTCAGTTAGACCATTAAGTCTGGTCTTTTCACTAGAATTTGAGTTCTGCACCCCACTTTTCTCCTGCTCCATCAGGGACTCTCTGTTGTGTTCCCTGTCGGGGCGGTCATTGGTGGTTGCCAGGCACCATCTAGTTCTTCTGGTCTCAGGCTGATGAGGTCTCTGGTTTATGTGGCCCTTTCTGTCCCTTGGGCTAATACTTTCCTTGTGACTTTGGTGTTCTTCATTGTCCTTTACTCCAGGTGGGTTGGGACCAATTGATGCATCTTAGATGGCTGCTCACTAGCTTTTAAGACCATGAAGCCTGGATTTCTTAATATGATGTATGGCACTCTCTGCTCTGGGTTTTATATCATTGAACAGCACTCTTCTAGTTTATGCCTTAGCAATTCCAAACTTAGTAGATTTCATAATATCCCAGATTCCCGAACCAAGAGATTGTCACCATATAAAAAGGACTATTTAAAATCCAATATTTGAGAAGCTCTGATGGTTAAACAGTTAAGCATTCATTTGCTAACCAAAAGGCTGGTGGTTCAAACCCACCCAGCAGCTCCATGGGAGAAAGACCTGGCCATCTGCTCCCATAAAGGTTGCAGTCTAGGAAACCCTATGGGGCAGTTCTACTCTGTCACATAGGGTCACTAGGCGTTGAAAGTGACTCAATGGCACACAACAACAACCAACACACTCCAGCCCCATGAAGGTGAGGTGCTTAGCTTGATCCCTTATCACAGAGCTATTAGTCCACAATAGACTGCAGTATCTGTAGTGCACTTGAATAATGAAATTATTTGATATTTCTTCATGGGAATGCAAGAATCTAGGAAATAATACATTACAGGAGACTAGGGAATGTTTGAATTAGATATAAGGAGTGCTTCATCAAGAGCGCATGGATTGTCTGAGCCTTTTGTTCAGGTACTCCTAGAATAGGCCAGGCATTACCCTCCAACCTGAAGCTCTGAACACAGAAACAGGAAAAAGCTGAGGAGAAAGCTGTCTACAGTGTACAAATGCCTCACGGAGAGATGCTTCTAAGGTTTAGTAGTTGGTACAGATACCATGTGAAGGAACACTGCAAAACGACTTGGGTTTTTGTTTTTTGGTTTAAAGCTAAGGGTATTTTGTGAGTGTCCCCACTTTTTTTAAATCTCTTTTTTGAGTGAATGTTTTATAACATTATATTTCAATCCATTCTTTCACATTTTAATCCTAGAAGTATAGCTCTGCAATGGTAATATGTTCATTAACAATAACAAAAAAGGAATATTGACATTTTGTTCCTTACATGGATTACAGAACATCGTGAATGATGTCTCAGAAGCATCTGTTTGTAAATATACATTATGTACTTTCATGGAAGGATATTTTTGTTGTTGTCTGTTAGTCTTCTGATTTTTTTAAATAGGAAATGGCTCTTGAAAAAAAAAAAGAGAAATACCAAACATAGTGTTACTTTTGTTTATTCATCTGCTTTCATTTCTAATCTAAGTTTTTTGAGAGTAAAGATATTATTTCTTACACACACACACACATATATATATATATATATACACATACATAATGTGGTATCTAGGATATTGTAGGTATTCAAATATTATTTTTTTTTTTTATAAGATGCTCATAAAGATAAATCTAGACCTCCTCTTGCCCGGTAAGTCAAACCTTCAAGGAAATAAAATTAAGTTCTCTATTTTGGTTTCTGTTTAAAATTTTTTTTCTTACTTTTCTTTTTTTTGTTTATTGTTGCACTTTAAGTGAAAGTTTAAATTTCAAGTTAGTCTCTTAGACAAAAATTTACACATACATTGTTATATGACCCTAAATTGTTCTCCCTATACTATGACAGCACACCCCTCCTTTCCACCCCTGATTTTGTATGTCCATTCAACCAGCTCCTAACCCTCTCTGCCTTCTGATCCCACCTCTGGACAGAAGCTGCCCGTTTAGTCTCAATTATCTACTTGAGCTAAGGAGCACACTCTTTACAAGTATCATTTTATGTCCCACAGTCCAGTCCAATCTTTGTCTGAAGAGTTGGCCTCGGAAGTTGTTTTACTTCTGGGCTGACAGAGAGTCCAGGGGCCATGCTTTCCAGGGTTCTTCCAGTCTCAGTCGGACCATTAAGTCTGGTCTTTTTACTAGACTTTGAGTTCTGCACCCCACCTTTCTCCTGCTCCATCAGGGACTCTCTGTTGCATTCCCTGTCAGGGTGGTCATTGGTGGTTGCTGGGCACCATCTAGCTCTTCTGGTCTCAGGCTGATGAAGTCTCTGGTTTATGTGGCCCTTTCTGTCTCTTGGGCTAATACTTTCCTTGTGACTTTGGTGTTCTTCATTCTCCTTTACTCCAGGTGGTTGAGACCAATTGATGCATCTTAGATGGCCGCTTGCAAGCTTTTAAGACCCCAGATGCCACTCAC
>NW_004444100.1:3892099-3915544 GCF_000243295.1 Trichechus manatus latirostris | reverse complement strand
GCTTGCAAGCTTTTAAGACCCCAGATGCCACTCACCAAAGTAGGATGTAGAACATTTTCTTAATAAACTTCGTTATGCCAATTGACCTAGATGTTCCCTGAAAGCATGGTCCCCAGACCCCTGCCCCTGCTACTCTGTCCCTCAAAGTTTTTGCTTGTATTCTGAAAACTTCTTAGCTTTGGTTTAGTCCAGTTGTGCTGACTTCCCCTGTAGTGTGTTTAAAATTATTTTTACACAACTTGTTAAATACCTATATAAACAATAAGTTCTACGTTGATATATAGAGTTTTTTTGTTTGTTTTGTTTGTTCAGTTTCAAATTATTCCTATTTAACAGGTCTTATATTTCAAAGGAGGAAGTTACCTTCTTTAAATAACAAGCCAATGTGCTGACTGATTTGTTCATGGAATTTTTACAAGAAGAAATAACCATGACAAATAAATTTAAACCTTAATCTATGAATTTCATGATTATGCTTTCAAACTAGGAACATTAGCCAGCAGTCTAGTCTAAACAATTACAGATGTAGCCATACACTGTTGAGGGAGGAATACAATCAATGTCAACATGTGTCAGAACATTCAAACCAAATCACCTACCTTGTGCATAACACAGTGGAAGTTTGGCATTTATCCAATAAAAACATAGTGTTGTAGGATACATCTCATTTATCTGTCTAGTCAATCAATTTCATCAGATAATTTGTAACATTTTCACTTCATTTTTATTTTAAGTGCTTTGGTCTCTGTATCATCTTCTCTCCTAAATCCCAGCATCTGGGATCAGAACTGATTTAAAAAAAGACAAGAAAACTATAGTATATCAAGTTTAACAGGATATAGAGAAGCAGTGGTTATCAATACAGGAGACTGCCCCAGTTTTCAGCAATAAAACAAAGCAAAACCCATCAGCTTCTTTCACTGCAAATACATTAAAAGGGCAAAGTGATATAGCTATGAAATAAGACGTAAAGATGATACAGTGGCATTGGTTTGACCCAGCCACAGGGCATCTGAATTTTGAACCCTTAGCCCCTGACAAAATCTATAAACCGTGGGGTTAACCCTATGCAAAGGTTAGATTGGAGATTCCTGTGAGTTACAATCTTTTTACTTGTGGGATCTTAACTATAAACTTTGCCATTTATTACCCTGCCCTTATCAAGTGTTTTAGATCTCTGTACCGGTATAGTAATGCTCAGCAGGAGTAGCATGAGTCAGAAGGAAATCTATTTACCGAGAAAGCGTGGTGACTAAGTTCTAAGAGTTCAAAACAAGTGTTTTTCTAACTAGGGAGTGTGGGGGATGGTTAATTCTGCTATCATCACTGCTTCAGTTAAAAAAGAAAACAAAACTAGTTTGTCTTAAACAGAAAGGAACATGTTAGTATCTCAAGAGGTATTGAACTATAGCAGAAAAAAAGAAAAAGAAGAAGAAGGGGGCAGCAGGATGAAACAAACCAAGTTAGGAACACAAAATCTTTTTCCACCCAACCTAACCACCCCTTTTTATTCAAAGTTTACATGAGCTAAAGCTCAGATGCTCATACTTAGACTTGACAAGTTTATGCTGCCTACTTGAAGGCTTAATTAGTTTGCTTTTATAGCAAGTAATAGATGCTATTTAGTACCTGCAAAAAATTAATTTCTAAATTTATACCTGATTTCTACAAGGGCTTTATTTTCTATTAGTTTCCAGCTAACTTTATAGAGACAGGGGAATAATAAATGATCTGGCTGATGTCAGAGAGTAAAAGAAAAGTTAGCACTTAACCCAAGATGTCATTTCTAGCAAGATACTTTGTTCCTAATCAAAGGGTTGCTGTTGTTGGATGCCTCTTGAGTTGATTCTGACTCGTAGCAACCCCATGTGACAGAGTAGAACTGCTCTATAGGGTTTTCTTGGCTGTAATCTTTACAAAAGCAGATCACCAGGTCTCTCTCCCACTGAGGGGCTGTGTGGGTTCAAATCACCAACTGTTTGGTTAGCAGCTGAGCACTTAACTGTTGTGCCACCAGGCTCCTCCTAATCAAAGTAATATATTGCAAATTTCATCAAGCAAGTATTTTCTGATTCTCTATCAGTTACCAGTAGCAGCTGAGCGATTTAACCACTGCACCACCAGGGCTCCTTCAAAATAATATATACCTAAGTCATTTCTTGGGACCCTGGTGGCACAGTGGTTAAGAGCTCAGCTGCAAACCAAAAGGTCAGCAATCTGAATCCACCAGCTGCTCCTTGGAAACCCTACGGTGCAGCTCTACTCTGTCCTATAGGATCACTATGAGTTGGAATCAACTCAATGGCAACGAGTTTTTTGGTTTCTGGTTTTTTTTAAAGTCATTTCTTGTGTCTGTGAATTTGTCTTTGTCTTAAAAGTCGGCAGGATGTTATAGTGAGCCCATCAATGTTTTACAAGTGAAGAAAATGGAAACTCAACTACCCCAAGCAAGTAAAATGCCCTCCAAATAGTTTTTGTAATCACAATTGAACTCAAAGACCTGATTTGTTCTATCTTGCTCATCTCCAAACCAGGACCCACTTAAGTACCAAAATAAAAGTTTTTGCAAAACATTTTGCAAGGAAAATATTTTATTTTTGTCTAACTTACTAATGTTGAATTTATTTTACTTTTTTAAAAAGCTTGAAAAATAAGTGGAAGTGACTTCAAAGTTCAGACACCTACAAGATAGATTTTGCTCAAGCCTTTCTCATCTATGGAGAAAATGTTTCAGGACAGATAAGTGCCCTCACTAGGGGAGAAATAAAAGCAGTCTTCAATAAAGTGGCTTTTTACATGAGTGGAAGCATTTGATTTGATTTAGCCTTTATACATTTTTCCTAATCATAAGCTATTTGGTTTCAAGTTAAAGTTTCTTTAACTGCAAGTCTGCAAATTTTATTGAATTATTAAAAATTTCATTCTAAAACTTGATTTCAGTGAATGTAATTTTTTAAAAGAATGAGTGAAATAAAACCAAGAGATTCATTCATATTTTATTCATGCTTCTCCACCCCTCCACCTCCAAAGTAGTAAGTAAAAAATAAAATAAAATAAATGAATTTTTTTATTTTACCTTTTATTACCAACTAACCGGGACCTTTTGGTGTTCTCTGTTGCTCTAAATAAAATATAACATCCTGACAATTTGCAAGACTGAGATGGTACTTTAATCAGATTTTGACAAAGCAGACTCTATTTAAGAAAAAAAAATGATAAAAGGGTAAACAAAAGAAGGAAATGATCCCGTCAGATTGCTATTTATTAACGCATCATGAGATCTCGCTTGCACCTGTTTCACTTTTGTTTAAAAGTAAAGAGCAGTATTGCAGCAAGTGAACCAGGGTGTCAGTGTTGTGGGAGGGGACATAAAACGAGAGTGAGGGAAGCTTCAGAAACAATTTCCTCAACACAGAAAAGAACATAACTCTCTTACCTATGAGCCAGGTAGTTTGCAAGAGAAACTGAGAGGGATATGCACGAAGCCTGGGACCAGAGTCTGCCACATCAGTCGTGTTTACTCCTGATAAAATAATCACCTGATGTACGAGGGTTACAGTCCCTTGTCTTAGATCGGTTTGAGAGGCAGTTCTGGCAGCAGAGAGCGTAGGTGTGTTCCACTACACTGAATGGAATAAAGCTAAAAATATGTCTAGTGTCTGACAAGATCTCCAGTCTACCCAAGCTCTCATTTAATGTTGGACTTTCTGTTTTGCTTTTAAAGAAAAATGTTTTACAAGGACAGCATGAAGCGGACAAAATCTGGAGCAAAGAAGGATTTTATGCTGTTGTCATTTTTCTCAGCATCTTTGTTATTATAGTAACATGTTTGATGGTAAGTTTGCTTCTTTATATATTTTATCCTTTGCTGAGCCCACTGCTTAATATTACTGGATACATTGCCGTTCAGGTGAATGTTGAGAAGACTGGTGGCAGAAACAAGACTATGTCATGTTGGGTACATTTGACATCGGACAGCAGAGTGAGTGCTAAAGAAAACCTATGGAATTATGTTTGTGGAACTGCATAATAAGGCTGTAATTGCAGTAAGGCTTCTAGTAACTTGATCAACCCTAAGTGTGAAGCTTTAGAAGGTGATTTACCAAGGTCACTGAAGCCTTCAAAGTCATTCCAGTCTCATGGGCACGCTTTGGGCTTACTTTATTTCTTGTTTTATATCATCTTTATGAAACTCAGGAATAAAAAAAAAGGAAATATGTCTTAAGAGTATGCTTACTCTCTAAGGAGTGGTTGATTTCCTTATTTCTGAAGGGCCTTGAAAGCATTCTACAAAATACCAGGCATGAAAAGGAGGGGATTATAGGCTCAAAGGCTAAACAGTCCACTACCAACTAATTCTTTAAGTGACTGAATAATATAAAATGTATATACTGCAATAGTTCTTTACGTTACAAATTAGTGGTCTTTAACCACATATTTCTAATTAAATAACAGAACCAAAAATAAACCTAAACTCACTAAACCAGGCAGTGCTATTTGGTCTTGAATGAGTTAACAGTTACCTTGCAAGCAGAATGATAACTTTTTCAAATCTTTTGCAAATTTTCTGATGTAACATAATCTCTGAAGTTTACGAAAGGGGTTTAATGTATTTTTTTTTCCTGGAAGCTATGTTCTTTTCTATTTGCCATATTTAAAAAAGTGTTTCTTCTTAGTTTTTAAATGCCCCCAGAAAAGACATCATGCTACTTATTTTATCTGCGATCAATAGTAGTGCTAAGTGTCTTGTTAGATTTTGTTCATTTGTGCTCCCCCTTTCTGGGAAGGGGTTTATGTTAGAAATATTAGCACTCCAGTCTGGAAAGTCAGAGGCTGAGTGGGTCTAAACTTGAAAGATACAGAACAATTAAGGCCACAAATAAGGTGGATGTAATCATATTTCCTAGAGACCAAAATACAGGAAGTAGCAAAAACACCCTAAAGCTTCCATCATAATGATAATGGCTATGAATTCAGAGGCATCTTTATGGTCCAGGCATAAAGACAAAAAAAAATTTTAAGTTATGACACAATAAACAAAAGAATAAAATTGAATAAAAGAGCAGATTTTTATATCTTAAATGGTGGAAATTTAAAAAAGAAAAAGAATTTTAATGAGAGGATACTGAGGAGGTGGCTGGCTGAAAGTTTTGTGGAGATTGTAGCAGAGGCCTCTGGGCATTTTTTAGTGTTTTAGAGGGTATGGTTCCTTGTTATGCTTAATTTCACTTCAAAATATGTGATTCTTCTTTTCTTTTATACAGGAAATCGCAGGTACTGCTCTCTCTTGTCAGTCACAATGAGTGTGTTTTTCTCTCTTGCAGATGAAAAAGGATGGGCGGAGAGGAAGGATAGGAAGGGGTAAAGAGGAATACATAGTAATGGAGCTTTTAAAGAGGGTAAATGGATTAACATTCAGAAGAGCAAAGGCAAGGATAAAGAGAAAAGTGGGAAGGTAGATTCACGAGCAGACTCTGAGTCCTGTTGTTGTTAGGTGTGGTCAAGTGGGTTCCAACTCATAGTGACCCCACACACAACAGAATGAAACACTGCCCGGTCCTGCGCTGTCCTCACAATCTTTGCCATGTTGGAGCCCATTGTTGCAGCCACTGTGTCAGTCCATCTCTTTGAGTGTCTTCCTCTTTTTCACTGACCCTCAATTTTACAAAGCATGATGTCCTTCTTCAGGGACTGGTCCTTGCTGATAACCTCTTCAAAATACGTGAGAGGAAGCCTTGCCATCCTTGCCTCTAAGAAGCATTCTGGCTGTACTTTTTCCAAGACACTATAGGGCAGAAAGGGGCAGGGTAGAATTTTACCATACAAGATATGTTTGAGAGTCCGCATTCCTAACCCAGGGAACACCTATGTATCCAACCAAAACCAAAAACAAACCAGTTGCCGTGGAGTAGATTCTGACGCATACCAACCCTATGTGTGTCATAGTAGAACTGTGCTCCATAGGGTTTTCATGGCTGTGACCTTTCAGAAGCAGATCTCTAGCCCTTTCTTCTTCCAAGATGTCTCTGAGTAGGTTCGAACCACCAACATTTTCATTAGTAGCTGTGCACTTAACCATTTGCACCCCCGGGTACTCCATGTGTATCCAACAAGACTACCTAAATCCCTGCATGACATACTGGTCTTATGTGGCAAAAGGACCTGCAATAGCCACACCCTCAGCCAGTTGGGGCCAGAGGACAATTCTTCTTTCCCAATATTTGCAAAACATCAATGTGAAAGTCAGAAACCTAGGTAAGTCTGCTCTAATGTTACTAGAACAATTAAATAAGGAATGCTTAAAAGGTATAGGTGATTGCTCTCTTTTGGGTTGCTAGGTAGATGCATCCACTCATTCAATCAACAAGCTCTTTGGAAGCATGCACTGTGGGCATGTTGTTAAAGGCCTGTGAGCTGTGGGTCAGGAGAGAACAAGACAGATGAGGCCCCTGTTCTCCTGAAGCCTATACTCTAGAGTTGGACACAGTGAAAAATTAAGTTAATTTTTAAAAAAATCAAATATCATAAGTGCTGTGAAGAAGACAGCATAATAGTGAGTGAGTGGAGCAGGCGTTTGAGGCATTTGATAGCAATGAGTAGAGATGAAAATGTGAGAAAAAGACCGCCTAGGCAAAGGGTACAGTGTGTGGCACAGGTCTGAGGTGGGAATAAGCTTAGCTTTATTCCCTAGGTGTTACAAACAGTTAACATGCTCAGCCGCTAACCAAAAGATTCAAGGTTCAGATCTACCCAAAGGTGTCTCAGAAGGAAGGCCTAGCAATCTACTTCCGAAAAATCAACCATGGAAAACCCTATGGAGTCCAGTTCTACTCTGACACACGTGGAGTCGCCATGAGTCGGAGTTGACTCAAAGGCAACTGGTGGCGATCTGGGTTCAAGAAGAAGAACAGAAATCAAGTGTTTTGAGCACGTAGGGCCTTGTTGTGATCTGATTTGTGTATTTAAATGATCATATTCTCTGTTGCCTGAAGAATAGTTGCGACAAAGGATGGGATGACCTGTAGAAGCAAGAAGACCATTGCAGAGGCTACTACAATAGATGAAAAAGATGATGGCTCAGAGAAGGGGGGTGGGGGTCAGTGGCAGTGACATGGAGAGAAATGAATGACTGAGGATTTATTTGAAGGTAGAGCTGACAAGATTTGCTTTGTACTGATTCTGGAGGAGAGGGAAATAAAAAAGTAAAGGTGACTCCAAAGTTATTTGATTTGATTACCTAGAAGGCAATGCTCCCAATTCCTGGGAGGAGAAAGATGTTTGAGGGTGAAGGTAATAGCGAGAGAGAAGCAACATTTTTACTCTGTATTCAAATAAACCAAAAAAAAAAAAAAAAAAAAAACCCCATTGCTGTCGAGTTGATTGCCACTCACAGCAACGCTATAGACAGGGTAGAACTGCCCCATAGGGTTTCCAAGGAGCAGCTGCTGGATTTGAACTGCCAACCTTTTGGTCAGCAGCCATAGCACACCATAGCTCTTAACCACTGTGCAACAGGACCCCTGTATTCAAATAGTTGTCAAATAAATGAAAGAAACAAGTAAAATGATAGATTTCAAACACTATCTTAAATTTTAATATGAAAAAGTCACTTAAAAAAAGTAACAAGAAAACCTGCAGTACATAAAAAGGAACTGATAATAATAGGAAAATAAATACTACCTAGTAGATAGGATTAAAATGAAGCTCAGTTTATTTGATGATAACTTAACCACTGACAAGTCAACAGTTCAATTTAGGGGCATGTCAAAAGTGATTCTCTAAAATAAGCTTATCTTTGTCAATGTTCAAATGGTTTTGATAATGATCTTGCTTTCAAGTGAGTTTTTTACTTGAATCTGTAAGTAACAGTCAATGCTATCACTGTTGTAATCCTCAAACATATATACTCCATCCTGTTATCTATAATTTTGTGGATTCAATGCACAGGAAAAGAAAGAACTCAGAATTTTCCTTCTGGCATTAATTATATTTATGGAAGACCAAATACTATTATTGGCACCCAGTCTTCCTACACACCATAGAAAAGAAAAGCACGTGCTTTTATTATGAAGCTATACAGGTAAATGGCTGTAATGGAGGACTACAAGTCCTATGTAAAAATAACTTGAGACATGGCCACGTTTTTTAAATGTGGCACATTGTTTACTTTCCTTAAAATACAAAAATGTTTTTAATGTTGCCAGGCATAAAATTAGACAGACATGACATTTTCAAACGTGTGACTTATTTAAGCACCTCTCAAATGTGAATGTAGAGTGGGTGGAGCAGCAAATAGACAAATACAATTTTCCGAGAAACATTGTGTGGGCAACTTTTAATCCATTCAGTCTGTTTTAGGTGGAGAAAGTCTATTACTAAGAAGAATTAATTCTTCAACTTGAATAAATAATAGGTAGAATGCCATTTATCATCTAAATTCGATCTCCAAATGAACTTAGAGGTTTATTAACGAGTGCAAAGGTGTTTATTATGTGTAGGAAAAGATGTGTAGAAGCTGGATTGCTATACTGTTACACAGTTTAAGAAAATGCATAGGAACAGCTGTTTGGGTTGGTAAAAGCTCTGGCGTGTTAGACCCATAGAGGAGTCATCATATGTGATACGTAGAGTTTCTCTAGTTATGGTCTAGTTAGTAGAGGCAGGAAATTATTAAGACCACCTGCTATAGCCTGAGCATCATGCAATAAACACAGGTTAATGTGAACATTAATAGCTATGCTTTTCTAATTTGCTATATATAATCCCTAGGGGTCGAGGGAAATGAGACTAGATTTCTAGCTGGAATGATTGGTTCCAGAACTATTTTCCAAGGTAGGCCTATGTCTAAAAGTAATTTTCAATTTTTTTCTGTATTAATGAAAACCATTTCGCTATGAATACCTAACCTTCTTAATAGTACTACTACTAATAGTAATAGTTATTATTATAGTTCATTCATTGCACACTTACTGTGATGCCTGATATTTTACAATGTATTTTAGTCTTCTATGATTACTGATGAGAAAACCAAGATACAGAGAAGATAAGTGACTTGACCAAGAACACACAGTGGTGGGAATGTGTGTGTGTGTGTGTGTAGGGGCGGGTGTTGAGTTTCAAACCCAAGTCTGTCTGGATTAAAAGTCTGCACTCTTTACTGTGAGTCCATATATGAAGGAGTCAAACTGTGATTTCTTTTAGACCTATAGCTCTATCTTATGAACATCTATTTTTTGTCACAAAGATGTCCAGTAACAGATGCGAGTGCTTCTATTAATCAGAGACATTCCACCCAGACACCCAGGACACACATCTGTTTTTACACTTAGCATCTTATACTGGGTAGGATTTTTACACGTTTGTCTCTTCTGCAAACCTTCTTCAGACAGGGCTGTGTGCTGTCTACCTTTGCATCGGCAATGTCTGGTTTCTGGAATGTAGTAGTGATTGCTTCATGCTTATTAAATTTTTAAAAATTAAAAAAAAAACTAGAAAATGAATGAATGAACAAAATTTCAGAACTAAGTGTAAAATACTGCAGAAAATGTTATGGACTGTTAATTGGTGGCATCATTTAAAAATCTGAACCGATTTTAATCCAAATAGAATGTTTTAAGTGTTACTTGCTTGTAATATTTTTAAATGAAAATTATAAACTGCAGAAGAGCTTCATAGGATTGTTTTTAGCTTCCCCCATTTCTGTTTTTCTCTGGTTCTGTTCTTCCTGCTATTTTTTTTTCCTCTTGTTAAAGTTTGACTTTTGCAGCTCTTCTCACTCAATATTCCTTTTTCTTTTCCTTTTTCAATTGATCAAGTGACTTTATCACATCCCACTCTTAAAGATGAAGGAAAAATACTGACTTGTCATTGTTCAGAGCAAGCTTTTGGGCTTAAAACAAAGTGCTCTCATATACAGAAATATACTATTTCCCATAACTCTGACACAGTTTCCAGACACTTTGGGAAAGAGGTTGGAAAGAAAGATGTGAGAATTTGGAAAAGAACAATAGAGTTGAGTGATCATCGGCCTGGAAGTCGGGAAACCTGGATTTTAGGCTTTATGTCTAACCTTGCATAAGTCATCCAATAGCTCTGGACTTAAATGCAAAATGAAGACATTTTATGAAATGATTTTTAAGATCATATAGCAGCACTATTGACATTTTGTTTCTCTGTTTTGGCGTGTCCATTCTGTATAAGGTGGGGTGTTTGGCAGCATTCCTGGCCTCTCTACCCACTAGCTCCAATAGCACACCTTCACCCTTACTGTGACAAGAAAAATTATCTTCAGACATTGCCAAATGCCCTCTGAGGGGCAAAATCCCTACCAGTTTAAGAGAACTGCCTTATAGCTTAAGTCTGTGGTAATTGAAGAAGCCCTGGTGGCACAATGGTTGAAGTGCTTGGCTGCCAATCAAAAGGTCGGTGATTCAAAAGCACCAGCTGCTCTGTGGGAGACCAGACCTGGCAATCTGCTTCTGTAAAGATTCCAGCCTAGGAAACCCTGTGGGTGAGTTCTACTCTGTCCTTTAGGGTCACTAGGAGTTGGAACCGACTTGACGGCACACAACAACATGGCAATTGCCCTATTGCCAAGCAGCAAACTCTTCAAATTCTTCAATATTTTTTCAGACAGCCCAATCTCTCTCTAGAGTATTTTTAAAGAGTGGGTTATAAACATTATACATTCTCCTAGTTCTGCTTTTCCCTAATTAAAGACATAGAAATCACTTTGTACACATACCACACAGCGGTATATTGAAAAGTTGACCTCTGACCAGAGATGAAGTAAATAGATGACTGATTGCAAAATATGTGACAAAGGTTCCTCATCAAGAACATAAACTCGTGAATGGTAGGGAAGGACTTTGCGCGAGAGATTATTTTACACTAATGTAGTCATAAAAATGACCTGTCAAGAACGATTGAGAAGGTTAATATTTCCTTGGCTTTCTCATTTTTGAAATATGCTTTTCCAAGGCTCCAGTGTAAACAGGCAAGCAAGTGTTCTGACATACATACTATATTTGAAGAGCTTAGAATGTACAATACATATATTATCTTCTACTAAATATATTTTTGGAAAGGTACAGAGATATTTGTTTCTTTTCTCATTCAGGAAAATAACTTGCTTTTAGTAGTTATGTGTTTAGCTTAATACAATAAGCTAAGCCTGTATGTGGTATGTGTCTTCCAATTGGTATTGTTCTAGTGTGGATTTTGTTTTTGCAGAGTGGTGGCAAAGTACCCTGAGAGGGTTGTGAAAACTGAAGTAAGTTGCAAACTTCTCCCACCCTTAGGCACTATTTATAGTAGCCTATGAATGGCATAAGCCATTCATCTGCAGTATTTTCTATCCACAAAACCAAAAACCAAACCTACTGCTGTCGAGTCAATTTCAACTCATAGCGACCCTATAGGACAGAGTAGAAATGCTTCATAGGATTTCCAAGGAGCAGCTGGTGGATTTGAACTGCTGACTTTTCGATTAGCAGCCAAACACTTATTTTGGTTAGCAAAGAGCTCTTAATCACTGCACCACCGGGGCTCCATTTCTATAATTAAAGAAAAACAATATACTTGTTTGAAAGTAATCATAGTAAGACTAAGGGTAAGAAACTTGCCACTTAGCATTAGACAACTTTTTATTGCCTTCCACAGTAACATTTGTCATGGAAATATTCAGAACTCATTTTTTTTCAAAATTTAAGATTTAACTGTACAGAATTAATGAATATCACCAGCATAAAAGTTTCCAGGTTATGAGGGAGTGAACTGAAATAAAAAACAACAAGGATTCTCTTCAATTTCCTGACAGTTCAGTTAATCATATGTATTTCTAGTCATACCTCATATGTACATAGTCTTTCCCCTTAAAAAGACTTTATTTCAGTTCACAAAAGACATACTCTTAGATTCAGTAGTTTTTAAATCCAGTATTGAGACTCACATCTGCTGCAGATGTGGTTGCAGAGTCCATCTTTAAGAATGGTGGCGTGGGGAAGAGCGGCACAAATGTTGATAGGTGCCGTCATTTTCCACTCATAGTGACCCCATGTAACAGAGTAGAACTGCCCCATAGGGTTTTCTTGATTATAATCTTTATGGAAGCAGATCACCAGGTCATTCTCCTGCAGAGTGGTTGAGTGGATTTGAATTGCCAATCTTTCGGTTAGCAGCTGAGTACTTAACTGTTGTGCCACCTGGGCTCCTTTAGAGGGTGGAAAGTGCATAGGCTGGCAAATCAGAACTTCATTTAGGGCTTGGCTCTGCCACAGCTAACTGCTGACTTTGGGCAAGTCACATTACTTATCTAGACCTGTTTCCTTAATGTATAAAGAGACCAGAACCACTTCGAGTGGCCATTTTAACTGATTCCCTCTGCAGCCCTAATTAGAAAGTCATTTCACGTAATTTAACCCCTGTTTTTTTTACCTCTCTGTCTTCCCTGAACTTTCTTTCTTGTTAGGAAAATCTGGGGTGTTAGACCTGAGACATCATTAAATTGAGTTTTCACTTTGTGTTTAAATAACTCCAAAGGCCCCTTTTATATCACAATTTCTAGTTCTTTTGTTGTTAATTTTGAGTCACTTTTCTGATGACTAAAGAACATCTTTGAGTAATTTTTTTTTCAACAAGAGTACACGGGTAGTATATTTCCTAAGACCCGTGTCTTCATACATCAATTTGTCTAGGTGTGAAATTCATACATCCTTTGTAGTCTACATTTTTTCTCAACACCATGAGAATGTCTCCATTTTCTTCTCATATTTACTCCTCTTTCAACAAACATACACAGTTCCTTTTTAGCCTAAAAACCCTTTTATTCCATACTCCTAATTTTCATAAGAATAAATTCCAGTCTATTTTGTTCACAGCTGAATCCATTGTATCTTTCACAATACATGATATATAGTGTGTACTGAAAATAGTTTTGAATGACTTCCTTATCTTTTGTTTCTTTTGGTTTATAGTTTATGGTAAGTCTTCTCTGACTTCTGTATCCGTCATCTTTTCTCTGGTTTTCATTCTTCATCTCTTTACCCTTTTGCTCTCCATTCCAGGCAGTCTCTTGAGTTTGACATACATACCACTGATTACTGAGACCTGGTGGTCCAGTGGTTAAGAGCTTGGCTGCTAACCAAAAGGTCAGCAGTTCAAATCCACCAGCTGCTTCTTGGAAACCCTAGGGGGCAGGTCTACTCTGTCCTATAGGGTCACTATGAGTCAGAATTGACTCAATGGCAATGGGTTTGGCTTTTTTGTTTTTGTTTTTACCACCAATTACATTTTCTGCATTGTCAGTTCTGCTTTTTATTGCTTACAAAGATTTACATTCTACTACTGAGTTTCTAGTTCCCTGTATTTTTTTTTAATAGCAGTAGGACAACTGTTTATCTTAGATTGTTGTGTTTTTATTTCATCCTGATTTTTTAATAATCTAATCTTGTCAAATAGACTTTTTCCTCCCCAGTATCATTTTAAGAATACTGGGCAAAATTTTCTAAAATTATCCTGTAGTAAATTCTCATAACTAATTATGGCCTACACAATTTCAGGTGGATTCTTCCCTAATTTTCTTTTTTGTTTATTCATCCTGTATCAAGAAAATATATATATATCTATCTTTCTAGTAGATTTAAAATATAAAGATTACTAGGATTTACAGGAACTTTGAAAGAGAAGGAAAGACAGAATTAACTTTGTAACTATTTAGAGTAAATGTGATTGCAAAGTGCCAGGAAAGGCCCCTCCCCCTAAAATAACACTCATTCAGCTAATGGATTTCTGAAATGAAATAGAGAAATGTAATTAGCTTAAGGCTTTTTAAGATGCAAATGCCACCAGTGCTGTATACCTTCAGACAGTTGCAGATAACTGGTTAAGTCACATCTTGTGAATTAACTTTTCAAGAAATTTTCTGAGAGAGGACTTGAAGAAACCCAAGGACACCTAGTTTCTGCGGGAAATGGGGTAAAGAAATCAGCCCCAAGAAAAGGAAAAAAAAAAGGGGGGAAGGGGCCTATAAAAAGGGGAGCCTAAGGACGTGAAAGACACATTTTGCCCACTTCACAATATAGCCCATGGAGTGACCCAACAAAGTTATTCCAATTCTTTTAAATGTTTAAAAGTGTTGAAACTTACTATTTCTGAAATGAATATCATTTTGGAAAGAGCTCTGTTGAGAATGGAGGAAAGTGATACTTCTGCTTTTTTCTAATGCATAAAAATTATGAGAGGAAAGGGGTGAGAAAGAGAATCCTGGTTGTCCAAATTGTTTTTAGATACATACCCTAAATATAATTGTCAAGTATTACCAGATAGTTGTTGTTAGGTGCCATTGAGTTGGTTCCGACTCATAGTGACCCTATGTACAGAATGAGACACTGCCCGATCCTGCACCATCCTCACAATCTTTGCTATGCTGGAGGCCATTGTTGCAGCCACTGTGTCAATCCCTCACATTGAGGATTTTCCTCTTTCTAGCTGACCCTCTACTTTACCAAGCATGATGTCCTGCTCCAGGGGCTGGTCCCTGCTGATAACATGTCCAAAATACGAGCGGAAGTTTCACCATCCTTGTTTCTAAGGAGCATTCTGACTGTACTTCTTCCAAGACAGATTTGTTTGTTCTTCTGGCAGTCCATGGTATATTCAGTATTCTTCAGCAACACGATAATTCAAAGATGTCAATTCTTATTTGGTCTTCCTTATTCATTGTGCAGCTTTCGCATGCATTTGAGGCGATTGAAAATACCGTGGCTTGGGTCAGGCGCACCTTAATTCTCAAAGTGACGTCTTTGCTTTTTAACACTTTAAAGAGGTCTTTTACAGCAGATTTGCTCAATGCAATACTATATATTCATGTTAATATATGACTGATGCAAATATTTATTAACATAAGAAATTATGGTTTATAGCATAACTTTTTTTATTGATACTTTGCAAGATGCTTTTTCTTCTATGCTGTATTGAATGTGTATATCTAATTATATACATATCATACCCATATTTCATTGCTACAAGCCTCCCTTGTCAGCCATCTTAAGTAAAAACTCCCATCTGATTAAATTGACATCTGGCATTTTCATAACATTAGTCAAATTTTCTTTTGAACATGTCTTTGAGGAACAGATTCATGCCCATACATATTTAATATGTATGTGTAAATAACTGTTGTTAGTTGCTGTTGAGTCAGCTCCAGCTCATAGAGATCTTACATAGAACAGAACAAAACATTGCCCAGTCACGTGCCATCTTCATGGTCATTGCAATGTTTGAGTCCATTGTTTTGACCACTGTGTCGATCTATCTCACGGAGGGCCACCCTTGTTTTTACCAGTCCTCCACTTTACCAACCATTATATCCTTTTCTCGCAGTTATCTTTCCTAATGATGTGTCCAAAGTAAGTGAACCACATTCTCGCCATAACCAGAAATACAAGTATATCCTTTTGAGAAAATCTTAATACCACTAAAGTGAGAAATCATCCTAGAAGGCTTTGCTTACTTTTATTATCATTAAACCTTTATTTTGGTTTGTCTTCTAGGTGGGATGGAGGAGGTCACATGTTGTTGTTCAATGTGAGAGAATGTGACAGGCCATTATCTCTCCTTCTGCAGATTCTCTATAGATTAAAAGAAAAATTTCAGCTTTCCTTGAGACAAGATAAAGAGAAAAATCAGGAGATCCACTTATCACCCATCGTGTTACAGACCACACAGTCCGAGGCAAAGACAGTGAACAGCATGGTCCAGCCTGAGCAGGCCCCCAAGGTGCTGAATGTTGTCGTGGACCCTCAAGGCCGATGCACTCCTGAGATCAAAGCTGCCACCTCTGCGTGTCCTTCGCCTTTCAAGATGAAGCCCATAGGACTTCAGGAGAGGTAAGGGCTTTGCTGTATCCCTTACATGTTGTGTTTTTAAAAGTATTCACCAACTGGATGGGGAAGTTTAGAAACAGTGGTAATAGTTGCACAACTTGATGAATATAATTAATGTTACTCAGCTGTACATGTAAAAAAGAAATGATAAATGTTTCTATACATGTATCATAATTAAAAAATTTGTTTAAAGTATTCACCTACTGGAAAGGATAGAGCTAGAGATGGTTGACATAATCGGGTGGAATCATTCACCCCCCATTGAAGGCCCCCCAACTCCCCAGGGCTCAGTCCCAAAAGATGCAAGTTCCCACTGGTACCTGCACTCTCAAAGCAGCCACTCTAAACTTCTCCCTCCCCAGAGCCCAGGGACTCTTTTATCAGGCTTTGAGAACAGAAAAGTCTGCTCTTACTCCTGGCATATTCTCCCATATCTGACATCCATACCCCAGTCCTGCCACTAAGGGCCTGCCCTTTAAAACTCAAAGCCCAGGACAGGATTCAAATTCCTCTGCTTTCTGCTATTACATTGCTTCCCAAAGGCAATAAAACACCAATCCTGACAGCCTGAATACAGGGAAGATGCAAAGGTGAAGGAGGGGTGGGAATGGTGAGAAGGAAGGGAATACAAGGAAGGAATTCAAAGCATCACTTCCTCTTGGAAGTGATTCCAGGTTCCCCTTGCCGCATTCCTATCCCCTTCTTCCTTCGGCCCACCCTGCTGGCTCTGTTGTAGCTACCTTTCTTCTGCTTTAATCCCATAGTCATACGGGTATACAGTATTTACAGCACTTCTTGTGTGTATTTTAAATTTTGATTTACCTGTCTTACCAATAGACTCTAAGCTTCTTGAAAGCATATATATGATTTAATTGTGTCTTCATCTCTTGGATATAGAACATAATTCTTGAAAAGCAGGAGCTCCTGGAAAGAAAGGCTTGAATGAATGAATGTTATCACAGATAATTTTCAAGTCGTTGCAGAGAAACACTTGGTTTATTCCATCACCCCTTTCTCTTCATTTTTCACTCCATTTTTCTGCCCTAATTCCCTGCCAAGATAAGATTAGTGAAGAGTTTCAAGAGCGATAAAGGATAAAGGACATGAGGTGTTCCATGAGGTTAGAGAACTTTTCTGAGAGTTTTAAGTCTTAAAACTTAATTTATGTTCATAGATTCTTATGGTGCCTTTAAAGTAGCCTGGAGTTTTACAGTTCTCCATCTCTTGCCCCCAGAGTGGAGTAATAATCCTCTGTTTATTACATGAAAGTCTGGCTTCATTAAAATCACCTTGAGGCCATAAAGGCTCCATTATGAGTTGCTTGTCCCAAAAACCTTTTGGGTCATGCCATATAAATCTCTCATCACTAATGGGGAGAATCTATTACTCTACATTATCAATAATAGAGACTAAATGCATATGCTTAGCTGAGGGCAAAGGATACACCCCCAAAACTATGAAGATTAAAGATTCTCATGAGATGAGGGAAATAACAACTCCCTCTTCTTTTCTCCCTGTTTCCAACCAGTCAAAAAATCATATTGATCTTGTTCCTCTGTTTTTCTCCTTAATGATTCCCTCCTTACTGTAACCATCACCCTTGACCTAGGGCTCATTACTTCATAACTGAATTATGTCTCATGATTTTAAAAATGACACTAGACTAATGTGGGTTATATATTTCACATATATTATTTTATTTCACCTAATTTGCCTGCATGTAGTTCTATTCCCTCCTTCAATCCCTACTATATACTCTTCCGATTTATCTTGCTGTAACAATACAAGTATTACAGTTGTCCCCAACTTATGATGTACTGGAGTTATGACGAACCGCACTTATGACTGTCTATTTTTTGTTTTTGGTACATCTTAGTGTTAGTAATATGTACTGCATACCATGCAGCAGCCCTTAATTTGCTGATGTTATCATTCTCAGATGTTCACTTGCAGATGTTCAATGTTACGATTTACTGTTCAAAACGTTGCTGTATAGCAGGCTATAGCAATAGTAATGAAAACAAAAAAATGAGGCTTTCGACTTATGTCAGAACAGACTTATGATGGAGTCATCGGAACATGTATATGATTTTGTCTTACAAAACTCCTCAATGCCTCCCCTGTGGGCCTTTGAGGTCCCTGATCATTCTCTCCAAATCTATTTGCCGCTTCTCCCCCAAAATAAACCTTCCATTCCCCCTACTCTGTTCTCCACCGTATCCTCCCAAATGTGCTGTGTTCCTGTCCACATTTGCACCTTTGTTCACCTGGTCCCTCTTCTTCCCTCCTCCCACCCATCTCTAGACTCCAAAGCCCAACGTGAAATTTACCTCCTACTATTGGCCACGTAACTTAGCCATGACCGCGGTGATCTCTAACACCTCTGAATTCTCACATGCATCACTCATTCTAGCAGTGATTTTAATTAAATAATAATTCATAAAGGGACTGAAACTGGTTTTTGAGTGATTTATTCTGTCTTTTAACCAGATTGTAAGAATCTTAAGGACAGGTACTGTGACTCAAGATCCTCTTGTGTCTTCCATGGTTTCTGTAATACTTGTGCATAGTAAACACTCAAAAAAAAAAACACAGAGTTAATTAATTAATTAATTTTCCTGTACATCTGGGGGTCTCATATATTTCCAAAGAAGATTTCATAAGAACAAGTGGCCTAATGATAAACTACACAGCTAAGATTCAAGAAACCTTGTTCTAATATAAATTTAGCTATTTACTAAAGGAATGACTCAACAGGTCAATTAACTCTTCTTTGAGGTAGTTTTCCCAATATACAAAATAGAGATAATAAGACCTGCCCTGCCCTACTTCAAAGGGATGCTGTAAAATTAACGATCAATATAACATGGCATTGTGCCTTTAAGAAGGAAAAGGGAACGCTAGTATTCTTTTAGTTTTTGTTTTATGATTATTTTTTACAAGCCTGTACTGGGTCAATTATATTTTCCGACTCATAAAAGTTGAGACATTGTTTTCACTGAATTGATGCAGTGAAATTGTCATTTGACATCATAAATATTTTCTCAAGTGTCAATTGACTTAGTTTTTCTCACTCAATTTATTATTTATAAACTGCATCACGTAATGTTATCTAACAAATATCAACATCAAATTAAATGTATTCTAGTGTAACAAATAAATTTATTTCCCATGGCGAATCCATGGATTGGGGAGACAAATTCAAATATCTGCTCCATACTTTGTATGTCTATAACTTGGGATTTGCTTTTACACCTGTAATGAGGAGAGAAAAACATGTGGCACACACAGCTTTCGTGAAGGTTAAGCTAGACAGTAGATGAGTCAGAATAGACTCGATGGCAACAGGTTTGGTTTTATGGCTTTGGCACAGCATAAGGCCATAGATGCCTCCTGTTCCCTCCCCTGCTTTAGCCCACCCCTGTCCTACCCAAACTGAATCCTCTACTTACCAATCTCAAGAAAACTGTATACAGGCCAGGTTCCAAAAGCCCAGTAAACAAGGAATCACATTCAGGCCCTAGAATGGTACATTTTCCACAGTGAGGAGACAGAGAACTCGAAACCTTCTTCAGATTCGTCATGAGTCTACTGTCTGACTAATCTCCAGTTTTATGGAAAATAAAATCAACAGGTAAACGGGTATGTTCACACTATTTCCTCATTTTTCTTGCATTATTTTCAATTAGGAGTAACAACTGAACAAGGACAGTTAGAGAACCGTCCAGAAAAGAAGTGTGGGTCATCATCACATGGGGCTTCCTTCCTTGGTGATCAGTAGGGAGCTAGTAGGGATATCTCATTAATAGAGGTCTTCTTCCTAGCATAACCCCCAAGGATTGCTTATACTCGATGAATACATATTCTCTAACTTTCCTTAAGTTATACTACAATGTGGTTTATTTTGGGTGTGCATAAGTACTCTGTAGATGATACAATCAGTGTCTAGGTGTGTGGGTTTAAAGGCTTTCTTAGGGGTTAAAACCTGGTTCCTGGAAGAATCCTATCAGAGCTAGAACTATGTGTCATATAGTGGAAACATTGTAAAGGGGGGCCTTGCCAGGAAAGTGTAGGGTATTCTACACCCAAAATCAAAGCCTTTATTTACTGTAATTTCCTCCCGCAAGGTGGAACGTCCTGACTTCTGTCCTCAGCTCCCCCTAGTGGAGAAACATTTCAATGCTTACTTGATTAAAAATTTTGATTTATAAGGTTCTGGGGAAACCCTGGAAACCCTGGTGGTGTAGTGGTTAAGTGCTACGGCTGCTAACCAAAAAGTTGACAGTTCAAATCCACCAGGCCTTCCTTGGAAAACCATATGGGGCAGTTCTACTCTGTTCTATAGGGTCGCTATGAGTCGGAATCGACTCGTTGGCAACAGGATTGGTTTTCGGGTTTAATGGCTCCTCAAGGAGCCCTGGTGACACGGTGGTTAAGTGCTCAACTGCTAACCAAAAGGTCAGCAGTTTGAACCCACCAGCGACTCCACAGGAGAAAGATGCGGCAGTCTGCTTGCGTAAAGATTACAGCCTTGGAAACCCTATTAGGCAGCTCTACTCTGTCCTGTAGGGTGGCTATGAGTCAGGCTCTACAGCAACAGGTTTGGGTTTTAATCGTTCCTCAACTTATCTCCCTTTGAAAGATATGAGTAAAGAAACAGGTTATAGGATGGATACAACTGAACATCAGGTCACAGAGTCTACAAAATGACTCTGGAAATGAAAACCTGTAATCATAAAACAGACTCATCAGTGTAAATGAATCCAACTCCCTCATTTTCTATTAGAGACACTGAGGCACAGAATCTTGCTGTCTTAGGCCTTAGGTGAAGTTCGCTGAAAGTATAGCCTGAAAACGGGACCTTTGTCTAAGTGATTCGTTGAGAGAATGGTCTCAGAGAAACCTGCAGGGAAGTCAGGGAAGCAGAGAAGAGAAGCAGTGGCCAAGCAGAGGTGTGGTTTCAGCTGACGTCTAGCCTCAGCCTGATCCCGCATGGATAGTTGTTTCATCTTGAGGTAAAGGGGCTGGGCATCTGTACGTTCATACTAGCCATTGACTGTGGGCCACCCTAGGGTGGGGGGCATAACTTCCTAGACACCTCTGGACTAGGTAGCTGCCATCAGCTGAGGGCAATTCTCTGGGGAAAGAGCAGCCGTGCACTGTTAACAGCCAACCCTCCCAGCAATGGGAAGGGGTGGGAAAAAGACCATCCAGATTAAGGGGATGTGCATAGGACCAACAGCTCATGGTACTTGCCAAAAGTTACAACACTAGATATAGGCGTGCTAAGTTTATACTCCAGGTTTTCTTGATTTTTCCAGGCCATTATACACATACCACATGGCCTCTTTCCAATAAACATGACTCGTTCTAATGAAACCTACAACTGAGCACCACTGAACACAGTCTATCAACCAAGACTCATTCTCAGTCACACAATACGGGGGGTCAAAACATAACCCATAACTAACAACCATTGAGAAGTCAATCCTGATTTAACTCTGAATAGCATCAATAATAACTGAATAGCGTTTACTGACCCTTTACACGTGTTATCTCATTTAAACCTCACAAGAGATCTGTTATACTCTCCTTACAGTTGAAGAAACTAATGCTCAGAGAGTTTAAATTACTGCCCAAATATCTTAATAGTAAGTTACTGGGGAGTGTGAATGTGACATCCAAAACAGGAACCCAAGCAGTCTGGCCCCAGAGACTGTATTTCTAACAAGTACTATATTGCCACCCTTTCAGGGGGAAAATAAAGCACATTCTGGAGGTTCAGGTGCAGAATTCTCACCTTTCATGCAGGAGACCCAGGTTTGATTCCTGTTCAATCAATCCACCTTATATGTAGCCACCACCCCTTTGTTAGTAGAGGCTTATGTGTTGATATGATGCTGAATAGGTCTCAGCGGGGCTTCTAGATTAAGACTGACTAGCGAGAAAGTTCTAGCAGTCTACTTCCTAAAATCAGCCATTGAAAACCCTATGGATCACAACAGTCTGATCTACAACCCATCATGGGGATGATGCAGGACTCAGCAGCATTTTGTTCCATTGTGCTTGGGGTCACCATGAGTTGGAGGCCAACTCAATGGCAGCTAACAATAATAACAACCTAACTGTGCCAAGCACTGTGTTCATGTATTATCACATACAGTCTTCACAACATCCCTTGAGGTGGATACTATTTTTATTACTTTCTTGTTAGTGACCTAACAGAGACTTAGAGGGATGAATAACCCTAAAGGTCACAAAGCAATAAAGATGGAGTTGGAGATTCAAATCTAGATAGCCTGGCTAGAAAATCTACACATAACCATGGTGTTTTACCCCTCTCAGATGATGCAGGTGATAAAATTGTAGCTCTTTTTTATTTATTACAATCACATGAAAATATATTCTTATAGAATGCTTTTATGAGGACATCCCAGGGGTGGGGAGGCGTTGGAAATATGCACAAGCCCTTCCTTAACAGTGAACATCATGCTGTTTTCCTCTTTGTTATAAAATAGACATGATTGCATTTTTATGTAGGTGAGTTGGGATTCTGAAGAATTAGAAAAAATCTTTAAAGGTTTTATTCTTAAAAAACAAACCAACAAAACACTGGGATTAAGAAAATGGATGTAAACGTTTTGAAACCTACCTAAAAAACATTAGCAAGTCAGGACACAAAATGTAGTAGTGTTAACTAAAAGAAATGACAGTGGATACAACCCAAGGAGAGTAGAGCAGGAGCCAAGATGTACTTTTTAAAGAATTAAAAATAAAGGAATTCTGCCTAAAAAGGTAAAAATTGACCATCACTTTTTGGCAAGCACAGTCCTCGCTTCTCTACACGCAGACCCCAAAATGTTCGAGCCCGTGTGGAATGAATGAGTCTCAAGAGTTTAGACTTGGAAGCTGCTCTGTGGAAATCACGAAAATTGCTCCTTTCCTCTCTTCTCCTCCCCTTTCCCCACTCATGGCCCCCGAGAGAATAACAGGAGTAAGTTCTTGAGTCCTCTTAATATTTATTGTCCTCACGCATCTGTCAGTTTGTCTACTGTAGAGGCTTGCGTGTTGCTGTGATGCTGGAAGCTATGCCACCAGTATTTAAATACCAGTAGGGTCACCCATGGTGGACAGGTTTTAGCTGAGCTTGCAGACTAAGACAGACTAGGAAGAAGGACCTGGAAGTCTACTTCTGAAAAAAATTAGCCAAATGAAAAACCTTATGAGGAAGACTCATTAACAGCCTGCAATAAGCAGATGACACAACTTTGCTTGCTGAAAGTGAAGAAGACTTGAAGCACTTACTGATGAAGATCAAAGACTACAGCCTTTTACCACAATGACCGCCCTGACAGGGAATACAACAGAGACTCCCTGATGGAGCAGGAGAAAAGTGGGGTGCAGAACTCAAGTTCTAGTAAAAAGACCAGATTTAATGGTCTGATTGAGACTGGAGAGACCCTGAAAGATGTGGCCCCCGGGCTCTCTGTTAGCCCAAAACTAAAACCATTCGTGAGGCCAACTCTTCAGACAAAGATTAGACTGGACTATGGGACATAAA
>NW_004444100.1:3846667-3891999 GCF_000243295.1 Trichechus manatus latirostris | reverse complement strand
AGTGTGCCTCTTACCTCAAGTAGATACAAGAGACTAAATGGGGAGCTTCTTTCTGGAGGTGAGATGGGAAGGCATAGAGGGTTAGGAGCTGGTTGAATGGACATGAGGAATCAGGGGTGGAAAGGAGGAGTGTGCTGTCACAATATAGGGAGAGCAATTAGGGTCACAAAACAATGTATGTATAAATTTTTGTATGAGAGACTAACTTGAATTGTAAACTTTCACTTAAAACACAACAATAAAAGGAAAAAAAAAGACTACAGCCTTCAGTATGGATTACATCTCAACATAAAGAAAACAAAAATCCTCACAACTGGACCAATAAGCAACATCATGATAAAACAGAGAGAAGATTGAAGTTGTCAAGGATTTCATTTTACTTGGTTCTACAATCAATACCCACAGAAGTCAAACGAGGCAACGCACTGGGCAAATTTGCTGCAAAAGACCTCTTTAAAGTGTTGAAAAGCAAAGATGTCGCTTTTAGGACTAAGGTGCGCCTGCCCCAAGCCCTGCTATTTGCAATGGCTTCATATGCATGTGAAAGCTGGACAATGAATAAGGAAGACAGAATTGACACCTTTGAATTATGGTGTTGGCGAAGAATACTGAATATACCGTGGACTGCCAAAAGAACAAACAAATCTGTCTTGGAAGAAGTACAGCCAGAATGCTCCTTAGAAATAAGGGACGGTGAGACTTTGTCTCACATACTTTGTACATATTATCAGGAGGGGTAGTCCCTGGAAAAGGACATCATGCTTGGTAAAGTAGAGGGTCAGCAAAAAAGAGGAAGACCCTCAACGAGGTGGATTGACACAGTGGTTGCAACAATGGGCTCAAGCATAACAACAGTTGTGAGGATGGCGCAGAACCACGCAGTGTTTTGTTCTGTTGTACACAGGGTCGCTATGAATCAGAACTGACTCGATGGCACCTAACAACAACAACAACAACTATTTTTCAAACCTGCCACCAGACCACCTATCACATAAGCTCCTCATCCTGAGGTTCAAGTAGACAGGGCTTCTCTGTGCTCCCATCCTAACCATCCCACCCATCCTTCAACATCCATTGACTTGCAACCTGATCCTGGACGCAGGATTCCAGCTTTACAATCAGTGGTAGTTAAGTCACCTCCCGCTCATGTCGACCCCACGTGTGTCAGAGTAGAGTCTTTCCATAGGGTTTTCAGTGACTGATGTTTCAGAAAAAAAGATCGCCAGGCCTTTCTACTGAGGTGCCTCTGGGTGGTCTTGAACCTCCAATCCCTCCGTTAACAGCAAAGCACCGTAACCATTTGCGAGGGTGGTCTCCATTCCTAGTCACACCATGGGGAGCAAAAGCCAATTTCCTTCTGGGAACCCTTCTGGCCATTCTATGGGATGTCACCTATTTTTAGAAGTATACTTCCCCTGGCTGCATAACTTTCACATTTGTATAGAGTTCTTACTGTCCTTACCCTAAAGGAGAAGGCATCCTTTTTTTTTTTTTTTTGAGATTTGTCTTTGCTGATTCCTCTACACGTGGTCAAATTAGAGTTTCACTTTGGAAACTACTAAATGCAGTGCTTTTGGAATGAGATTTCTAGGGGACCATGTTCCAGATCTTGATGTACAGGTTAACAGAATTAGGTGAAACGGCCTTTTTTTGTAGAAGCATTTTAATCAGGGCAGGCAGAGACAATTCCCAGCGTACCCTTGGCTTCCTATTTTGAGAGAAACAAGCTCAGAATCTTATGTACTGTGTCAGGAGGCTTTATCTTGCACAGAGCTTTTTACCTTTGAAGTTGTTTGAAATGTGTTGTAAAGCTAGAGCTCAGGGTCCACTATGCGCGTTTTTATGGATTGCCTAAATGTTGTTTTCCGATGAAGCGAGGCACCACTCTTTCCTCATCAGATTTCTCCAGATATCGGTACTTGGCATCTATACGGTGAAAAATCACAACCACCTCCGGTAAGTGACTTTAGCAAAATTAAAGTTTGTTTTTCTTTTTTAAACGGATGGGGTTTTCTATCATGGCAGTATATCATGAACTTTAAAGTGCCGTTTCCATTTAGCAATGCATCATGATTATCAGGGTGTAATTTAAACATGGAGGGATTACATTAACGAAGGAAAGAGTAGCTGAAAACTAGGTACTCTTAACAAGTTCCGAAGCCAGCCGAGATGACGCCTATCTGTATGTAGTATGTGGAATTAGTGCCCCCTAGTGGAGAATTGCATGTTGGCTCAGTCGTTCACTTGTCTTCATCTAGGGAAAAGGAAACTGGCTCTTGTTTTTGTAAAAAATTCATAATGACTGATATTCTGTCTGGCAGGTGAGTCATAATCTCTTTTGGCAGATGTTTTATAAAAAGGTCTCATCTGACTGATGAAAGAGCTTAACTTGAGAGATAACAAATTGGTCTGAACACATTCAAATATGATGTGCTTTCTAACAATGCTTAGTACCCAATCATCATTTTCCTCATTTGATCCACAAGTAATTTTAAGCGCGCCATAACCTTCAGACAGAAGTCTGTGGCCTCTGGGGCTGGAAGGTTGCCTGGCCTCAGTAACCACCACAGGGAAGTGTCTTTGTGCTTCTCTCCAGACCTGTCCTCGGTGCTGTCACACGGCACCACAGTGACATCTAACAGGAGCTTATAAAAACCCTCACTCCCCTACTCTGAATATAGTCTTCGGAATGATTAATATTACTCGTTATGTTTTATTTACTGTCCAATTTTAATTCCTCAATTAGAATTTTGTTACTAAATCCTTGTTAAGAAGAATATTGACTTCCTGAAAGAATCCTTAACTTACCTAAGGATTCTGAGAAATAAATTGAAATTTTCAACCCACTTTAATCAATGAGAGTAAAAAATGATTAAGTGCTAAAGGATATGTGAAGGTGAAGATATTTAAAGTATGGCAAAGAGCCTGGTGGCTCAACAGTTAAGAGTTCGGCAGCTAACCGAATGGTCCGTGGTTTCAATCTACCCAGCCACTCTGCAGGGAGAAAGACCTGGCGATCTGCTCCCACGACGATTACAGCCTAGAAAACCCTGTGGCACAGTTATACTCTGTCACATGGTGTCACGCAACAAATCGACTCAACGGGCACCCAACAACAACAACAAAGCAATGAAGCATTTATGCATATGCTAGGTGTTAGGGAAGGGGAAGATCTTACATGTTTTGTTTTATATTTGACAGATTGAATCCTAAAAACATTGGATTAGAAAATTGGAACAAGGACACAGAAACGAAGAATCGATGCTAGATATTTTGGAAGCATGTACAAAGAGATAATATTGGTGTAATTATCTCCACTGTTAAATGTAAAATTTTTGAGAGCAGTGAAGAACATGCTCAGTAAATATTATTTAAGAACTGTGAACCAAAAATATGTTTCTAATTTCTGATTTAAATATATTCTTCCATATATGACCTGAAGGCATAATGACAGTATGCCAAAAAATTAAAAATCTTTCCCTCTGTATATGATAGAAATTCCCAAGCATGGTTTTACATCATCTAAGGTGATACCTGGTGGTGTAGTGGTTAAGAGCTCAGGCTGCTAACCAAAAGGTTGGCAGTTTGAGTCCACCAGCCATCCTTGGAAACCCTATGGGGCAGCTCTACTCTGTCCTATAGGGTCGCTGTGAGTCGGAATTGACTCAAGGGCAAGGGGTTTTATGGTGATACCAGTGAAATGTATGGGGGTGAAGGGATGTCTTATGAAATTTCCAATATGGTGCCAATAATATGTCACACAGTAGTTTTATCAGTTGGGGGAGGTGCACAAAGTAAAATAGCACTAGAAAATCAAAATCCTAAAAATAATAAATAAAAAAATTCAAACAGGGCTTAAACTTGATTACTTGACCCCCACACTTTTTTTTTTTTTCTAAATCATTATTATCACTCATCATTATTGCCAGGGTTAGATGGCATCTCACTGTAGTTTTGATTTGCATCTCTCCAGTGGCTAATGATCATGAGTATCTCTCCACGTATTTGTTAGCCACCTGAATGTCTTCTTTGGTGAAGTGTCTGTTCATGTCTTTTGCTCATTTTTTAATTGGATTGTTTGTCATTTTGTTGTTGAGATGTCGAAGTTTTCTACAAATCTTAAAGATTAGATGCTTGTCAGATATGTCATTGCCAATAATTTTTTCCCAGTCTGTAGTATTTAATTTTAGGAGATCCCGGTTATCTAGTTTATTTTCTGTTTGTACATCTTTAGTTATGCTTGATAGTCTATTTATGCCATAAATTAGGGCCCCTAACTTTGTTCTTATGTTTTCTGCCATGAACTTTATAGTTTTAAGTTTTACATTTAGGTCTTTGATCCATTTTGAGCTAGTTTCTGTGTATGGTGTGAGATATGGATCCTCTTTCATTTTTCTGCAAATGAATATTCAGTTTTGCCAGCACCATTTGTTAAAGACACTATCTCTTCCCCGTTTAATGGACTTCAACACTTTGTCGAAGATCAGTCGTCCGTAGGTGGATGGATTTACTTCTGGGTTCTCGATTCCGTTCCATTGATCTGTGTGTTTGTTGTTGTACCAGTACCAGGCTGTTTTGACTACCATGACTGTATAGTAGGTAGTGAGATTGGGAAGTATGGGTCCTCCTACTTTGTTCTTCTTCTTCAATAATGCTGTATTTATCCAGGACCTTTTCCTTTACATATAAAGTTGAAGATTTGTTTTTCCATTTGTTAAAGAGTGTTGTTGGAACTTGAATTGGGATTGCATTATATCTATAGATCGTTTTGAGTAGTACTGACATTTTCACAATGCTAAGTCTTCCTATCCGTGAGCATAGTGCGTTTTTCCATTTATGTAGGTCTCTTTCGGTTTCTTGCAGTAGTATTTTATGGTTTTCTTTTTACAAGTCTTTTACATCCCTATTGTTGTTGTTGTTGTTAAGTGCCCTCAAGTCAGCTCTGATTCATAGCAACCCTATGCACAAAGGAACGAAACGCTGCCCGGTCCTGCACCATCCTCACAATTGTTGTTATGCTTGAGCCCACTGTTGTGGCCACCATGTCAACCCATCTCGTTGAGGGTCTACTTTACCAAGCATGATGTCCTTCTCCAGGGACTGATCCCTCCTGATAACATGTCCAAAGTATGTGAAATGAAGTCTCATCCCTAGTTAGATTTATTCCTAAGTGTTTTATCTTTGGGGGGGCTATTGTAAATGGTATTGTTTTCCTGATTTCCTTTTCAGAGTTCTCTCTGTTAGTGTAGAGGAATCCAGCTGATTTTTTGTATGTTGTGTGTTGTACCCTGCCACTTTGCTGAATCCTGCTATTAGGCCCATGTCTTAAACCATTTGTATTCTTATTACCTGTCAAAGTTCCTGGTGTACATAGTCCTTAATATGTGCTTAGTCCCTCCCCCCCACCCCCCCTTGCTGCTGGTCATGGTTGTGGTGGCCATGGTGATAGTCTGGAGGTAACCAGTTGCCATCGAGTCGACTCCGACTCATGGCAACCACGTGTGTGTCAGAGGAGAAATGCGCTCCATAGGGTTTTCAATGGCTGATTTCTCAGAAGTAGATTGCCAGGCCTTTTTTTTTTTTCTTGAAAATCAGAAATATAGCATTTTAGAGTTGAGAAGAACCTAGAATAGTGTTTCCCAAACCTTATTTATTATCCTAATCCCTTAGGAATACTTCGTAAAATTACATATTCTAAAGTCCAACCCAGAAGTTCAGCTCCAACATCTCTGGAGCAGGGTTGGAAATATATATATTTAAGTACACATGTATATTTAAACGTGTATTTTTAAATACATATGTATTTGAATATATGTATTCAAATACGTATACATTTATATTTGTATATTTAAATACCCATATAGTTAAGCTCTTAGATGCTAATCAAAACGTTGGTGGTTCAAACCCACCCAGTGGCTTCATGGGAGAAAGACCTGGCAATCAGCTCCTGTAAAGCTTACAGCCTAGAAAACCCTATGGGGCAGTTCTACTCTGTAACATGGGGTCAGTATGAGTTTTAATCAACTCAATGGCACCTAACAACAACATATTTAAATATATATATCTGTACATATATATCATATATATGTGTGTGTGTGTGTGTGTGTATGAAACAGTCCTGGTGGAGCAGTGGTTAAGCGCTCAGCTGCTAACCTAAAGATCAATGATTCAAACCCACCAGCTGCTCCACAGAAGAAAGATGTGCTAGTCTGCTTTCATAAAGAGTACAGCCTTGGAAATCCTGTGGGGCAGTTCTACTCTGTCCTACAGGGTCGGTGTGTGTGTATATATATATATATATATATATATATATATATAAATTACTCCAGTTTGACAACCAGAATCTTAGTGGTCCTGGTCCAAGTCCCAGGTACATTCCTGGAATTAAGCAGGGTGCTGGAGCCTCTGATGTGAAAGCAGTGGCAGAACTCCTATCAGAAGCAGAGCTGTGAAACCAGAACAACTCATGGATTCCAAACCTGGAAACTTATCCAATGATTTTCTAAAACTAATTTCAATTTTGGCCCCACAGTACCCCAATAGCTCTCACCTGCTCAATTCACACTTAGGTTCTTCTTGCTAGATTTATTACCAGAATTACTAGGATCACGGAACGTTAGAGCTGGAAGACACCCTCCTTAGTATTTTACAGACCAAGGAACAGAGAAAAAGAAATTAACTAATGTGTTTACAAGAAAACTGTAAGAATCCTATGGGATCCATCTGTCAGTACTGGGTGATTCAATGATAGAACTGTAGCTGGATTTGTGGAGCCCTGGGGTGGGTGGGCTCTTGGGGCCTGGGCCCTTCTTGGACTTTTCAGTGAGCCCACCTCTGCTTTCACTTGTTTTGCTTATTGGTATTACAGGTAAGATTTTGTCTTCTTAATTTTTAACCAAGAGCTTTGGAAAGAGTTCAAAGACCACTGATGTAATTGTTTCCTTAGCTAGGCTGCTCTGGGATAAACCTCTTCAGATGGAATCGGAGAATGATGGTAATTACAGGTCACATTATTTCCTGGTAAATGCATTTTTCTCAAGCTTCAGCAGTTTTGTGCAGATCCTGTACACTACACCGTTTGGAAGGGAACCCTCTGAGACTCTTAGTCTGATTCCTCTATGTTGATGCAGCATCTAGCTAGAAGATGTTCTACCCCACCTATCATTCTCCTCTGTAACACATACAGACTTTCCTAGGGCTGTTTATAACTAATATAAATTAAAAAATAATTCCTAAAAGAGCTATTACACACTCTCAGACACAGTTTTCTTTGACCACTTGGAAAACCTGATCTCAGTACAAAAGTGTCTGATAGCTTCTTTTATAAACTCTTCTTTTATAATTCTTTATAAATGAACTCTCTGTTATGTATCATTTACGTGTAGAAGTAAATTGATTCTATTTTTTAATCCTTATGATTCATTCGAAAGATTGTATTTTATCTTATCTTTATAATTAAAGCTGTCAATCACCTTTTCCCAGAAGAAATACAATTGTTTTATGTCTGCAGAGGAGCAATAGTTTTTCAGTAAGAAACTCTCTCTGTCCAGGAACACCTTGAAATCAAATAAGTGTCTGAGTGTTTCAATCTTCTGAGAAAGGAACAATCCAGACTAGGAACCAGAATTCAGTTCCACCTATTTAGGATCCTTCCACTGAAGCATGGAGCCCTTGAAAGTTTGTGAGACAATTTCAAGATTTCTTCTTCCACTGTACTGCAGTCTGAAACGCATGTATGATTAAATACACATATCTATAATATTAGGTAGAAATTTTATGATAGATATTCTTTTCTCCAGATTCCGAAGGTTCATCCTACCCTTCTCACCTCCACACACCCCACCCTTGTATATATCAAAATAAGCATTGACTCTTGAACATAGTAGAGAGGCGACACTGGGAATAAGTTGGAAGGATCCTTCTTTTTAAAATACAGACTATCCCAAGATGATAATAATGATAATAACAATAACAGCTAACATTTATTGCACACTTACTATATTCCAGGTATTGTTGTAATCATTTTACATGTATAACTCAAAACAATTCTACCTGGCAAGTGTTATTATTATCCCTGCCTTACAGATGAGAAAACCAAGGCCCCAAGGGGTTATGTCACTTTCTCAAGGTCCCCCAGTGGACCTTGGGAGCATGGAAGGAATGCTGGCAGCCTGCTTTAGGCCCCAAGTGGTCAACAACTGTGTACATGCATTTCTAGGGTCTTCAATTTCTACCCAAATTTGAAGTCTGGTTTTTGCCTTAAAATGTTTTACTTATAGTAGGCACAAAATAGATATTTGTTGTCTAGAACTGGATTTTTTGATGAAATTTTATTGAATCAAGTTGACTGAAATATAAGCAAAAAGATTAAGTAGACTAAAAAAATGTAGTAATAAAGCACCATTCCTTACTGGGTTTTAACTCAGGTCCCCAAAACAATCTCCTGTAAGTTATGTTGAAAAAGTGACCCTATAGGAGAGAGTAGAACCTCCATAGGGTTTCTGAGGCTGTAAATCTTTATGCAAGCAGATTGCTACATCTTTCTCCCACCAAGCTGCTGGTGGGTTCAAACCACTGACCTTTAGGTTAGCAGCTGAGCTCTTAACTACTGTGCCACTAGAGTTCCCTATCTCATAAAGATCAGATATTTAACTCTTTGACATTTAAGGTTTCAGAAGAGTTGATAAAGGCAGCAGTAATTAGTTTGCTTTTTCTGTTATTCATAAGAGTTCCAATCTCCATGCAGCCTCTCCAACATTTGTTATTTCCAGTGTGGGTTATTTTGCAAGGTTAGAGTGATGGGGATGAACCTACTATGCCTGTTTGACTCAAAAATCCATGCTCTTAATTTTTGGCCATTACAAAAGGTCTAATCAGACAAAGGTCTTATCTCCAAAATCCACAAGGAAATCCAACACCTCTACAACAAAAAGACAAATAATCCAATTAAAAAATGGGCAAAGGATATGAACAGACTCTTCACCAAAGAAGACATTCAAGTGGCCAATAGACATATGAGGAAACGCTTGCGATCACTAGCCATTAGAGAAATGCAAATTAAAACCACAATGAGATACCATCTCACCCTGGCATTACTGGCATGAATCAAAAGTTACTACTTACCTATTTTGAATGCTTTTCCCATTCCTCCCACACACACACACACACCATTTTCTCTGTTCTATTAAAACTATTAGTATCACAAAGACAATTGTCAGTGTATGGGTAAACTCACCCAAGCTGGTTATTGGTTTTTTTTTTTTTTTTTTTCCTCTAGTATTAGGCTGTCCCATGTCACTAACTGGAGAATCTGAATATTTTCCCACATTCCAGATTTGTCAGTGACATAAGCATAACAATTTAAAACATTGGAAAAAAAAAAGGCCTCAGATTTCCTGGCTAAAATATAGCTGCTTTTCCTAGATTCAGAGGATCATTTTATTCCATTGTGCTTTATTTATTCTTAGCAGAACTTGTGGGGATTGTTTTCAGGAAAATGTCAGAGTAATTGTTCAAAATTAAGCTATGGGTCAACCCAATGACATTCTCCTGGGAATAGTTTGACTAAAACATACAAAAGATCTCTCCGTTTATCAAAAACATTTCTTCTTAAGCATAAAGATAAGTGAGGAAATGTTTGACAGGAGACGAAAATAACTGCAAAATAAGTCAGTAATTAAATGCCCAGTGCGATCTCAGTGCATAGTGAGGTGCAAATTAATCGCGTCTCTTGGCCCTATTTCTTCATTCTTATTTTATAATAGATGATATATAATAAAAGATGGCCTTCTTACACCAGGAAGTGGTACATTCCTCACTGTTTCTTTTTCAGAAAGGTAGTATTGGCCATAAGTAAAGAGCCAACCCTCAATGTGTCTCCACGGTAACAGAGCCCCTACTAAATTTTTTAATATTTTAACTAACTATACAAATAATACATTGGAAAATATATTGAAGCAAAAACAAAAATGTAGAAATCATTGCATAGTCAGTCCTACCATCAGCTATAACCACCATTAACGTGTTGTGTATCTCCCTCCAGATTTACATACACGCATGCACACACGCCCATACAACACACCTGTAATAATGCTGAGAAGAGTAGCAGCCGTGGTAGCAATAGCAGCAGGAACAAGGCTCAGCAGTCGCTCTAACAGTAACAGTAGCAGTGGTAGCTACCAAGAGAAATTATCAATGGCAAGAGTATTCATGACAGCAATAGCCTGACTGCAGAGAAAGCCCCAGCAACTAGAGCAGTAGCTCTGAAGGCGTCTTGGTAGCAGAAGCAATAGCAATAGCAGCAGTCATAGTAATAATAATAATAGTAGTTAAGAGTTACATGGAATTTACTATGTACTGAGTACTATTCTAAGTGCTTTTACATATATTATCACAATTAATCCACACAACAATTCAGTGAAGTAGGTGTACTGTTTTTATCCCCATTTTACAGATGAGAAAACTGATGTACATACAGATTAAGTAACTTGCCCAAGTTTGCACAGTTGTAAGGGGTAGAACCTGAATTTGAACCCAGGCATTCTGGCTCCAGATCCATTCACTTAACCACTACACTGGCAGTAGTAGCAGAAATAGCATGAATTCTAAAAAATACAGTGTGAGGATTACGCTACAATTTATATACTGATTTCACATCCAGTGAATAAATTTTGACAGTGATTCTGAAATTGGAAGAATAGAAGAAGAGGATGTGAAGTGATTTTCAAAAACCTCACAATTTAAAAATGGTCAGTTTTACAGTTCTCAACTTAAACTCTCTATCTAAAAATAGCATACTTTGCAAATGTTTTTGCTCCATTATTTCATTTTTTCTCAATAACCTGATCCCATCCCTTTGTGTGCTTATCTAACTTTTTGATATTTCTAATTGTAAATTCTTAAAATTAAAAAGCAGGGGCCATGTCTACTTAATTGATCATAATCTTCAGCTCATAGGTGTACCGCCACATATTTGGGTGGTCAATAAATATTTGTGAGTGAATAAATAAAGTAATAAGAAGTAAAATTCCAGAATCCACACTGAAAGCAAATGGAACTGTGTTGAGTCAAACACATAGCACTTCAATAAGCACTCTGTTTAATACTGATGGCAGCAGCCGCCAAGGAGCTAAGAAAAACTTAAATGTTGTTGATGCTTTAGATCTTTTCTGGTTCTATTTTGCCTCCTATAATCTCATATTTTATAAGCTGTGAGCTAAACACAAGTTTAGCTTACAACTTATATTTTTAATATTTAATCTGTATGTACATACACTTAGGACTAGCCTTATAGAAAAAGCCCCTTTGCCCCCTAGAAAGCTATGATTCAAGACAGAGTGAGAACAAAAACAAAAATCATTCCAATGCATTAATAAAATTTTATCTTTTGGAAGATGAGGAGACATTGAGTCTCGGACACAATTTATGACCCCTACCATACATGTGAACACGTGTCCTTTTTAATGATTGCAGACTGCAAGAAATGGCAAAACTAGAAGTAAATATAACTTAAAGACAAAAATCACTTAAATGAAAAAAAAAGAAATGCCCTCAAAAGTTATCTCAGAACGTTTCTGCTTAGGGTTTCAAGCTGAAGGTTTGGCGATACGCCTTGATTTAACTTCCAAGTCTCTTATCTGTAGTTTATTCTTGTTACGGCAGTTGCTACTGGTTTTTAACTTGAACACAGGAAACTGCAGTGCCAATCAATTTTGTTCCCAAGGTGACAGGAAACCCTGGTTGGTCAGATGTTGATTGTGCTTTCTGGTCATGCTCCACCCATCATATTTTCTTCCCTTTTGGCTGAACTTAAGACAAATTAATCAGTGGTCGACATCTGGCAGACAGCTTTAGTGTCTTCTCCATGATTTGTGGACCTGCACAGCTGAAGAGTAAAAATTCAGTGCATAAGGCTTGTAGACACAGTCTCTAATGCTGCCAAGAATCTCTTCTACGGACTTGCATAGAAGGCCCATCTTTCGGCCTTTTAATTGAAAATGTGAATTTTCTCAAGTAATGAAACAGCTGTTGAATAAATGTTTCACCTTCTTTACGATGGTGATGGGCTTACCTCACCCTATTGTAAATTCCAAATATGAAATGTGAAACAGCGGGCAAGGACGAGCTCAAGGAATGTTAAGCTTTTTAACAGGTCTTTGCTGTTTGTGATTACTCTTTAGCCACCTGCATATCTTCTATTCCACATAAACATATCTCTTATCACTGAACACTCTGAGAGAAAATGTTGGTACCCAGAACATGACAGATAAGATAACTCATAATGAAAAGCTAAGCACAGAATCAAGCCAGATGACCTTCCTATCCTCAAAGCCAAATTTCTTTGGAGACTTCTCTTTCAAACACATGGTTTATGACTCTATAAAAAGAAAAATTACAAACTATTCTATTGCCTGGTAAACTGTTTTCAGATATCATTAGTTTTAAAGACAATGGCACCAAAGTGTATGTCTAATTTTATCAGGCCTGGTGATAATAGAGATCATGAAAATGTACAAGAAATATTTTTTCTCTGTATGGGAAGATGAAGGAAGGTAACAATGCAGGAAGGTGAGATTAAGATAAACCTAAAAAGGGCAGGTATGTTGGACCGGATAGGCTTTTCCTGTTCCTAAAATGCCTCGTGTTCTTACACAGGAAAAGCATTCTTATTCACCGGAGACATTTGCAAGTCCTAGGTACAGACCTAAAAGTACCCTGGGTTGTGGTGGTAAGAAGGCAGGAAAGAAGTGGATGGGAGAGGAAGCATCCAATCCATGACGGGCCCATAACCAGGCCAAATTTCCCAAAAGATACCAGAATCTTCAGCCATTTATTCATCCGTTTCTCACTTATTTTGAGAGGGACAGTCTTGGTTGTAAGTCTATGCTAGTTTGTTATTATGGCTTAAAATTTCTCAGCAAAATTTGGATACATTTAAAATTGGGGCTAGCTCAGGCCTAGAGTCGCCAAAGAATAGGTAAACATGCTTGTTGAGAGCTTGCTGCCTTAGCTGACCTTGTCATTCCAACAATCATCCAACTACCCTCCCAAAGATTCTTTTCCTAGATTTATTAGAATGGAGAATTGTGATCAAATTTTATTTATTTATTCACAGAAGTTTCTTCTATAGAGAGGCTAGGTCTGTGGAATAAAGATATAGGTTGACAAAGTATGCAGTGTTTTGAATTTTATCCACTTTGCAAAGGCATAATTCTTGTTTTACCAACAGCCAAGTAGAAAAAACATCCAAGACACTAAATAAATAAGTATTTTAAAAGCCATCAGGGAGACTTGGCATCTGTCAAGGCCCAGTAAGAAATCCGGTAGGGAACCCAAATAGTATCTTGCAGCAAACCTAAAATACATTTAAAATATGTTTAGTAATCTCACTACACCCAAATATTAGGTCTCGTTTTCAATTGTATGACAGTCTATTTGGACAGGAGCGATTTGGCCTTGTGCCTGGGTTTCTTTCCACTTGCTGTTCCATCGTCAGCAGAAAGGAGTGGGCCCAAAAGGGGGTGGGTGCCAGTTGTTGTTTACAATGGTAGGAGCCCCTTATGAGATGCTACAACAGGGCAGGTGAGTTATCTATTTCTGGACGGCAATTTTACTGTATACAATGTTACCTGACTCCTACTCAATCAAAATTGTTCCTTAGATCGCCTTAACATCATTCCTAACCTATATCATTTCCCACTGAGAGCTTTAGAATATTTGGCAGTACTGTGCATAAGCAAGAGCTTTTGTAGGGCATCCAAGCCATAGAGATAACAATGGGTAAATGTCTGCAATGCACTTCTTTCAGGGACATATGGCAAGTGTGTTTTTCTGGATGATCTCATTTATGTAATACATGCATTTTAAATAACTGAACCTCTATTGGCATGCTTAGAATAGAAAGCATTGCTGTATAGGCAAGCCCTAGCCAGTAAAGAACTAAATCTGAACTTTAATCTTAACCCAGATTGAATAAATTGTTGGGGTCAAAAATAAAAGAGGAAAATAGTAAGATTATTTTATTTGGCATATTCAAATATAGGATAATATTCCAAGGCCTAATATTAGTACCAATAAGGAAAAGTATACAAGAATAGCTATACCTCTCAATGGACAGAAAAAAACCTAGAAAAGCCTTAACAGAAACTGCTATGTGCCAGGCATTGTACGAGGTGCTTTACATATGTAATATCAAAGATGGCGAAACTAAGACACAGACATTTAAGTAAATGTCCAGGGTCATGAGCCCGTAAACTACAGAGATGGGATTTGAGCCCAGATCTATGCATCACCAAAAGTTACACTCTTTCCTCCTTCCTGCCTCCCCCGAATACCCAAGCCACCTCACAATTCTTCTGTTTTCACCTTCCTCGTGTACAAAACTGTATCGTGTTTAATTTTTTAAGTGGAGAAATAGAAACACTCAAAAATAAAATCATTTGTTTAGCCTCACTCATAATAAACTGATTCCACTGGAAGAGCTGAAGATGCTACCTTTGTCCTCTAGATGGCGCCTGTACGTCACTAACGTCTAGACGGAGGAGGCTTCAAGGTGAACAGCAGGTTACGCTTTTGCTTTTGTTTGATGGTTATTTAAGTAGTTTGTTTCTTTGTCCTCAGAAATCCTACTTGAGATATTTGTTACCGTTTTAGGATTTAAAAGCTAAAACAAAGAGGCAAGGAATGGGCTATGTGCAATCTTAAAATTGACAGGGAGTAGCAGAACCTTCGTTTCCCGGAGTTCCCTTACCGCCATCCATAGAAGGCAGTCTCAGCAGGGATGCTGTAGATGTTCAGACAGCGAGCGCACTCAACAGGGCTTCTCAGGCTGCAGAGTCCATGGTCTTTGGGAGATTCTAATTTGCTGTCAATCAGAAGTTCTTTTTATGTCTTCTTTGTTAGCAACGATAAAGATATGGAATCAATAAAATTTAAGGGCTTACACCTTCGCAATTTTGTTAGGGAGTTTTGCAAGTTCCAAACAGCCCTAGTGGCGCAGTGGTTGAAGCGCTGGACTGCTAACCAGAAGGTCTGGGGTTCGAACCCACCAGCCGCTCCACAGGAAATAGGTGTGGCAATCTGCTTGCATAAAGATTTACAGCCTTGGAAACGCAATAGGGCAGTTCGACTCTGTCCTATAGGGTCGCTAGGAGTCAGAATTGACAACGGTGGGTTTTATAAGTTCCAGCATAGTTTGTATCGAAAGGGAATTTCTGTGATAAAACCCCATTTTACTGTAGAGATGATCTGCAGGAAAAGATCGGGGAATGGGGCCTTGTAAAGTTCGCATTCACGAACCGTGGGTTCCCGTAATGCTGCAAGTCTTATCGAGGGCCGTCCAGGAGCGAATTGGCAGTACATTAAAAAGCATGATTAGAAGAGGGAAAGCTGAAATGGCTCTCATGTCAGCTGTTTTCCTCCACAGGATACTGGGTGATTCCTGTCCTAACCAGATACTGATTACTTAAAGCTTAGCCCAAGAATTCTTGTCAAAAACGATTTCCGTAGTGTATTTTGACTTGCTGAGGTCTGAAGAACTTTTGGAATTTGTTAGGTGTGGACCTGAACTCCAGGAACTGGTCAATAGTATTCAGTTAAGGAACTCTATCCATTTGAACAGATTGTCTTAAGCACCTCCTTTTTTATCTCATTCATGGTCTGGAACGCCCTCGTCTGACATGGAGACTATTGGTGGATAATTTAGATGAAGGGAAGCAAAAAAAGTTCAAAGGACTTACCTTCAAATTGTTTTATACGTTATTTCCAACATATACAAACTAGTATAAATATATTTCAATCTACAAATTTATGTATTCCCCTTATATTTTACCATTATAATTGCATTCTTATGTCTTAGAAGTATTTCACCTCATCTACAATATAGACAATCTCAAAATATTTAAATTATTGAAATTTTTTTTAGTGCAAATTTTCTCCACATGAAATACAAAGGATTAATGTAACCTCCAACTTTTTAAAATATTCTAACAGGTATTCAACTCACAGTGGTAAGGCACAAAAACAGCATATGCTTGCATATAAAGCAGTGGCCCATTAAATTTTGCTTTTTTATAAATCTTCCAGTATACCTTCCCATGTTAAGGTTTTACAGTACTTTGATTTTTCAGATGTCTAGCAATCAAGATGCAATTCCATATTCCACAAGTAATATAATATTTACATTATAAAATAACATATTTTCTAAAACTCATTTTGTCCTGAATCAAGCAATTCATATTTGAGAGACTTTTGAAATGTACAAAATGGCTGTATACGATTTTTAAAAAGAAAGTTTTTTCATTTCTTAGCATGGATCCCTATTCCTGCCACAGATCATAAGCATTATTACAGGAATGTCAGTTTCTATCTTGTTTCGTATGTAGTGAAAGCAAATATGAATATTTTTCTTTTGAAATCAATGAAAACAGTTATGATAAACAGGAAAAACACAATTCACTTTTAGTCAGTCTTGAAAATCTCTGTACACAAAGGTTATTTCCCTCCCCCACGCCTCCACGTCTCTGCCATACATGGAAGACACCCACGGATGCATAGAAGGAGTTGAAATTAGGTCAATTATGTTCCACCTCGTTATTGTTGCAAGGCGTTCTACATATACAGGACATATCTTATATTTAATAGTTTTGTCCTGCTTACTGTATTGAGTTTGTCAGAATACCCTACGTGTCCTGTATTCAGCTTTTTTCATTAAATTACAAAAATTTGACAGAGCTATTTTTTTCAAATCTAACTGGACGTCTTGTACTTTTATTTGCTAAATCTGGCAACTCTAAATCTTGACACTCCTTGTTAGTCTTTCGATAGTTAGACTCTTTAGTATATCCCTTGAATCGCTTTTATCATCAGAAATTAACAGCTTTAGAATTAAGAGTTGTTAGAGCCCTGGAGGAACCCTGGTAGTGCAGTGGTTAAGAGTTCGGCTGCTAACAAAAAGGTCAGCAGTTCGAATCCACCAGCCACTCCTTGGAAACCCTATGGGGCAGTTCTACTTTATCCTATGGGGTCGCTATAGGGTCACTATAAGTTGGAATTGACTCGATGACAACAGGTTTGGTTTGGTTTAGAGCCCTGGTGGCACAGTGGTTAAGAGCTTGGCTGTTAGCCAAAAGGTCGGCTGTTTAAATCCATCAGCCACTCCCTGGAAACCCTATAGGGAAGTCTACTCTGTCCTGTAGGGTCGCTGTGAGTTGGAATCGACTCGGTGGCAACAGACAGATAAGGGGTAGTATAGTTTAGGGCCACTTAAGATGCTCATATGGCAGTTAGTTGGCGTTAAAAGTCATTCTAGTCTTATATTGTCCTTCTAGCTGAAAAGGTCATAATTTTTTTAAGTTTTATTTGTTCATTATTACACCATTCACAGAAGTATGATCTGGGGATTTAATAAAAATGAATATCTCAGAGATTAAAAATTGTCTAGATAAATATTGGGGGCATTGGTGGCTCAGTGGTAGAATTCTCACCGTCCATGTGGGAGACTTGGTTTGAATCCCACCCAATTCACCTCATGCACAGCCACCACCTGTCAGTCCGTGGTGGATTACATGTTGCTATGATGCTGAGCAGGCTTCAGCAGAGCTTCCAAACTAAAATGGACTAGGAAGAAAGGCCTGGCAATCTACTTCTTAAAATCAGCCAATGGAAACCCTATAACTCACAATGGTCCGATCCACAACCAATCATGGGGATGGTGCAGGACCGGGCAGCTTTTTGTTCTGTTGTGCATGGGGTCACCATGAGTCAGGGGCCAATGTGATGGCAGCTTACAACAACAGATACAATTAGAATTTCTATGTTAAGAGGTGTCTGGTGAAAAGCAATAGTGAATTAATTTATAAATTAATACCTGAGAGATAATAGTTTGTTAGAGAAACACGTAATATTTTTGTAACTGTTGTTTAAAAGCCTGTTTTTGCGTATTCTCCACTGCCATCTGCCTTGGAGAAGTGCTGTTGGATATATTAAATTTAGAGCATTTTAATTTTCTCCTTACAGTCATAGAAGTCATTTGGATGGCAAATTCTCGCAGTGAAAAGTTAATGATTACCAGTTGCAAATCTAGAGGGCAGACTGGAGTATGTTCAGTGGTAGACAAAAATGTTATTTTAAATAATTTTCATAATTAATGATTAAATACTGATATTGTAGATACAAGCAGTCCCTGGGTTATGAATGTCCAGCTTACGGGACGACTAGTACTTGGCCTTTAACGTCATGTAAATTTGCCCTCTCTTTGAAACAATTGAAACAACCCCTACTCACAACAAATTCTTCATTCACAATCACCCTCACTTGCTGCATATGCAGCTTTTAAATCATTGAAAAGGCTTCAAGCCTAAAGTAAGGCTAAATAAGAACCTACAACTTACCTACAAATTCAACTTAAAGACTTAAAGAGACAGTTAGGAACTGATCTCGTTCATGACCCAGGGGCTGCCTGTATTCTGTTGCAGCTTCTCATGTGCCTTGTTGTGGTTGTTGGGTACCATCAAGTCAATTCCGACTCATAACTACCCCATGTGACCCTATGTGTCCCATAGGGTTTTCTAGGCTGTAATCTTCATGAGAGGAGATCACCAAGTCTCTCTCTCATGAAGACGCTGGGTGGGTTCAAACGGCCAGCCTTTCAGTTAACAGCCAAGTGCTTGACTGTTGTGCCGCCAGGGCTCCTTTTATGTGCCTTACTCTCTTGTATATCCAAAGCAGTTGAGAGAAGCAACCACATACATAGATACGTTTAGATAATTGAAGCAGTGCTGTCAAAGTGGGGTGCGTGCATCCCAGGGAAGGTGCAGAATGACCTGTTGGGGTATAAAAAAGAAAATATTAGAAAACCTATTTATATTTGTTTTTATCTTGTAAATCTTTTATAATTGGAAGTACATGATATAATTTATAAATAAATAAACTTCACTGAAGATGTGGTTAACTTTTTTACTTATAAAGGTGAACAATAGGAAAAAAACCAGAAAATTAGTAATAATTCTACCTGAAAATGACAGAGAAATTTAGTATGGATATAGTAGAGTTAATCCAAGTGTTTTCTAGCGTGTCCATAATTCCATTATTCTAATAACTTTATCCTTTATAAATATTTAAAAGGTGATAAAAAGGGAAATAAAAGAAATAAAGAGGTTACATTTTGTAATATCTTAAATAACAAAGAAAATTTGTGCTTGCCATATTTGATATATAGGATAAACTTATATTAAAATTAATCCACCAACTATACCTCTCACACTTGTTCCTAGAGATATATTTGCACAAATAAGCAGAGATATACTACTAGAATGTCCATTATAGCATTGTTTGTAATCGCAAAAGGAATTGGAAATGAATTGAAGTGTGTCCCCCAAAAATGTGTGTCAACTTGGTTAGTCCATGATTCCCAGTATTGTGACATTGTCCGCCATTTTGTCATCTGTTGTGATTTTCCTATGTGTTGTAAATCTTATTTCTATGATGTTAATGAGGTGGGATTAGGAGCAGTTATGTTAAGGAGGCAGGACTGGGTCTACAAGATTAGGTTGTGTTTTAAGTCAATCTCTTTTGAGATATAAAAGAGAGAATCAAGCAGAGAGACCGGGGGACCTCATACCACCAAATACGAGAGCCAGGAGAACAGAGCGTCCTTTGGACTTAGGGTCCCTGTGCTGAGAAGCTCCTCAGCCAGGGAAGATTGATGACAAGGACCTCCCTCCAGAGGTGACAGAGAGAAAAAGCCTTTCTCTGGAGCTGGCACCCTGTCTCTCTGCTTCCTAGACTGTGAGAGAATAAATTTCTCTTTGTTAAAGCCATCCACTTGTGGTATTTCTGTTACGAGACAATATCTATCAATAGATATTGATATATATTATTGTATTATTATTATTATTATTGTATTATTATTTATGAAATCTACATTGTGGCATTACATGTAGTGATGAGACAAATCTCTAAGATATAATGTAAAGTGAGGGGGGAAAGTTGCAGAACTATATAAAATTTTATGAACCAATTTATATTAAAAACCATACACATGTTCCTCTGTGTAAATGAGTAACTGATTTTTGGAAGGGTACAGAAGAACATGATCAGTGTTGAGCTCTGGGAATTAGAATCAGAAGATCAGGAAATGAGAGGAACTAAGGATAAGGAAGGAGCCCTGATGGCATAACATGGTTGAGTGCTCTACTGCTAATCAAAATGATGAAGGTTGGACCCACCCAGTACTCCGCTGGGGAGAAGACCTGCAGTCTACTCCCATAAAGATTTCAGCCTAAGAAACCCTATGGGTCACTAAATATATAACCAAGAGAAATGAAAACATACACAAAAACTTATACATGAATATTGATAGCTGTATTATTAATTATAGCCAAAAAACGTGGGAACACCCCATGTATCTATCAACTGATATATGGATAAACATTCCCTAAATGGAATGTTAATCAGCCAGAAAAGAAATGAAATACTGATACGTGCTGCAATATGGATGAACCTTGAAAATATTATGCTAAGTAAAAGAAGTCAGACACAGAAGGCCATGTAATATATGATTCCATTTCTATGAAATGTCCAGAATAGGCAAATACATAGAGATAAAAAGTAGATTAGAGTTGCCAGGGGCTGGGGGGAGGAGGAACAGGGAGTGACTGTTAATGGTACAGGGTCTCTTTTGAGGACCTGAAAATAATCTGGGATTAAATAGTGGTGATGGTTGCATAACCTTGTAATATACAAAAGCCACTGGATTATATACTTTAAAAATGTGAATTTCATCTTAACAAAAAATGAGAAAAAGTATCTAGAATTTAATTTTACATCAAATTGTTGGCTGTTGCTAGAAAATTAGTTAGACATTGCTTCTAGCACTTTTTCATTTTCTTTGATTTGGTTGAAGCATGCTAATTTAGAACATTTTTATTTTTGGAAAAGCAAAGGGATATATTTCCCACAAGTATAAAAGTGTCCTTTATGTGACAAATTTCAGTTCACTCTTAAAAATGTGTATGACATTATACATTTCAGAAGTATTTATTTTTTACCAGTCCATCTGCTCTTAGGACATAATATAGATAATAAAATACAGTATTTGAAAGGAGAATTCCCTACTTTGTCTGGTATGCATGATATCTTGATGTGGATGAATGGCTATTTGATTTTAATAGTTATCTTGTAATTAATTCCATCTGGCAGTGTGTGAGAGAAGATACAGAAAAAAATGAATTTTTATAGATGGCATCAAGTCAACAAAACACAGTAGAGGGGAAAAACTTATTTTAACTATTGGCAACTATGTTCAATAATTTATATTTAAATATCTATCCTTGTACTAGGCTTCACTGATAACATGATTGTGTATTTACTTTGGCAAGACCTTGATCATGGAGATCAAATCAAGTGTCCCTCTCTTCATTTATCGCTGTTACAACTCTTCCAAGTAATTGGTGTTTTCCTTCCACCTGAGGAGTGATGATACTTTAAATACAATTCACAACCACAGGACAACCTAGCAAAGCCATTGACTCACCAATGGCCAAAAGGAAGCAACCCCTATTCTGATATTCCAAGGTGAAAGGCCAGTGACTTTCAGAGGGCAACAGTCACGACTGAATTTCTGGGTGTTACGCTTTTAAACAAACACGGGAGTGTATATTTAAATAAATTGCTGTTCATGGATAAATATTTGGAGAAATTCTGGAGACAGTGAATTTTCATAATTTTGACTGAGTTCATTTTAGGTAAAGGTAGACCTTGATGTGACCTTGCTAATGACTTTAGATAATCTACTTCTTATATCAAATGACTAAGATGGAAATGTTGTTGTATGCCTTTGAGTTGATTCCAATTCATAGCAAGCATATAGGACAGAGTAGAAATTAGAAGTTTCCTAGGCTGCCATCTTTACAGGAGCAGATACCCAGGTCTTTCCCCTTGCCAGTGTTCCCATTGCTTTTATAAAGGATCGGATTTTCAGAGGTCCTTTCTTTGCCATTCCAGAAGTTCTTTTTTTCCTTTGAGGTGGATTTGAATTTTGGAAACGGAAAATAATTGATTGGAGTCTCATCTGGTGAATTACCTCATCAATCTGAATAGAACTAGTTTGGTGACAAATGATTTGGACTTCAAAATAATGAACTTGAATTTCTTCTGTGAGTCATTAACAGCTTAAATACAGAAGAAGGATGCCAAAAAAGTTTTGAGCAAGGACAGCTTTGTGAGTCATGTCAGATCTGAACATATGTCAAATGATAAATCCAAACAAAAATAAGCCATGTTTCCAAACATCTTTTTGAAGTATCTCCGGTTCCATCCATCCATGATTATAATCTTCTTCTTATGGTATAACTAAAACCTTTAGTTGGATAAAAATCTCTGGTATTTGTCTGAGATTTTGTCATTTGATTCTGTACCATTTATTTATCCTTATCTAAGTCTTGCTTTCAACAGGTTACATAGCAATCCAAATCTGACTGGCTACTACCTAGGGGCGTGGTTGAGATTCTAATTACAGAAAATCTTTCATGTCTGCATGTGCATGAAGTTCCAAATTTAAAGACCAAAGAGTTGTTCAGCCATTTTTCTATAGCTGTTGCTCTGTTCCCACTTATGACAACACAGTTCCATTCATGCAAGGAATTCAAAAGTGCATGCTTACTCTAACATATATATGCACTGCTGAACTTCAGCCACACAATGCCTGACAATCTGTGCAGGAGCAGTGGGAGGAAGTTTACCCACCTGTCTGACTTCCTAGGGAAAAAAAAATTATAGGCTGATGCTTCTGAGAAGAATCCTCCAAGTAGTCAAAATTTCTCCTTTCCGGGATTAATTCCTGAAATGCATTAACAACATTCACCCTAAGTACAGCCAGAGGTGTAAATACCTACTTACTGCTCTACCCTAGCTTTACAGTTACATCTTCTTACACAGATATTTATAAATAATAGTTCTATCACTTTATAGCTACATTTCACATTGTACTGTGGAGGGACAAAATTGTGCCTTCATTGTCACTTACAATCAAAAAAGTAGCCTTAAAGGAAAAGGCAATTAGGTTTTCCTAAGGATTGCAAGATTTGATTTAATAAACTTCGGCTGCAAAAAACAGATGTCAAAAAAAAAAAAAAAAAACCCTGAAGGATATGAGTGGTTGTATATTTTTAGATGATTCACATTTTATCTGAGCCCTATAGGGTTGCTATGAGCAGGAATGACACGACAGTAGGTTTTTCACAGATCATCATAATCATACGTGTAATTTCTAGTCTTGAAAGTAAGTGAATGTATTTAATTTAGTTGTAATGTTCAGCATTGAAAGAGTTCTTTAGTAGTTGATTGCTTGAAGAGGTGAGGAGTTACTGTATCGTGCTACTTAGAAAATACCAGATTGCGTGTGTGTGTGCTGAAATGCAAAGAAAAATTCTCATTTCAGAAAGAATAGTTTGTTCAGTGTGACTTATTAATGTTTCTTCAGCATCATCTTTTTCTTGAGAACTAAAATTAGAGCTATCACAATTTTGTTCTTTTGTTAAAAGGGAAACAGCCTCCTCACCATGAGTGACAGTCAAAACAATACCAAATGCAAAAAAAAAAAAAAAAAAAAATTAATCATCCTCGGTTACAAAACAAAAGTCTGCTTTTTTTCTTATTCATGAATAAAATCACCATGTTGGTGTTGTTAGGGGCCATCGAGTCAGTTCCTGCTCATAGCGACCCTATGTACAACAAAACAAATCATCATACATTTTAAAAATGTTAATGCTTAGATTTTGCTGATATTTAAAGAAAACTCTGATAGTAACATTTATTGTACTTGGATCAGCATGACTTCTCCAGTCTAAATTTTCGAACTCCTATCTAACATGATCCCCCGATTCCCCTACTTTCAGAAGGGTTGGAAAAGCCATCAGAACACAGTAATTACACAGAGCATTAACCTAAACAATTCATTTGCAGCCATTCATCCATTCAGTCAACAAAAATGTTGCCATCCATGTGCTCTGGGCTGAAGAAAGAGGAAGGATTAATGTCAAAGTCTGCCCTCAAGGAGTTCACCCTTTAGGATGAATCACTTCTACTTAATACGATATATTGGAGATATACTGGAAAAATTACTGTGATATCAGAGGAGAGAGCGTTTAGCATCTGAGGCACTGGATCTTAAAGGAGTTGGGGCAAGCTCATTTCAGGCACAGGAAACAGAGTATGAGTCGATGGGTCTGTCTGGAGCACAGCGCAGGATGAGGATGTGACAGATGAGGCTGGTGAAATACACAAGGAACAGATTGAAAGCATCTTAGGGTTTAAGTTTTTTCCTATAGTCAAAGAGCAGTAATTTGTGGTTTTTATTATCATATGTTCAGACATCATTCTGGTCAAATTTGGAAGAAAACATTAAACTAGGAAATTTTAGAGTCAGAAAGTCGTGCTATGGAAATACTGCAAAGGTCTGAGCAAGACATGAAGAGGGTCTGAGCTAAGTCAAAGTCAGTTAGCCCTGAGAGTCAGTCTTCATGCCTCCTACACACCCCATGTGCCCAAATGTAGAGATTTTGAGTTAGTTTTAAAAATTCTTTGGCCTAAAAATAATCATGACAATGCACAAGCATTTAGATACAAGAATTTTTATTGCAGTGTTGTTTATTATGGTGAAAAATTGAAAACAACCTAATGTCCAAAAATAAATTACTAGCTAAAAAAACTATGGTGTTGTTGTTAGGTGCTGTTGGGTCTGTTCTGACTCATAACGACCCAATGTACAACAGAAGGAAACACTGCCCGGTCCCGTGCCATCCTCACAATCATTGTTATAGTTGAGCCCATTGTTGCAGCCACTGTGTCAACCAATCTCGTCAAGGGTCTTCCTCTTTTTTGCTCACCCTCTACCTTACCAAGCATAATGTCCTTCTACAGGGACTAGTCCCTCCTGATAACATGTCCAAAGTAGTTGAGACGGTTTCACCATCCTTGCTTCCAAGGAGCACTCTGGCTGTACTTCCTCCAAGACAGACTTGTTCGTTCTTCTGGCAGTCCATGGTATATTCAATATTCTTCACCAACACCATAATTAAAAGGCATAATTCTTCTTCAGTCTTCCTTATTCATTGTCCAGCTTTCACATGCATATGATGTGATTGAGAATACCATGGCTTGGGTCAAGTGCACCTTAGTCCTCAAAGTGACACCTTTGCTTTTCAACACTTTGAAGAGGACTTTTGTAGCAGATTTGCCCAATGCAGTGTGCAGTTTGATTTCTCGACTGCTGCTTCCATGGGCATTGATTGTGGATCCAAGTAAAATGAAATCCTTTAAAACTTCTATCTTTTCTCCCTTTATCAAGATGTTGCTTATTGGTCCAGTTGTGAGGATTTTTGTTTTCTTTAGGTTGAGGTGCCATCCATACTGAAGGCTGTAGTCTGTGATCTTCATCAGTAAGTGCTTCAAGTCCTCTTCACTTTCAGCAAGCAAGGTTGTGTCATCTGCATATCGCAGGTTATTAATGAGTCTTCCTCCAATCCTGATACCACATTCCTCTTCATATAGTCCAGCTTCTATGATTATTTGCTCAGCATACAGATTGAATAAGTACGGTGAAAGTATAACAACCCTGACAACCACCTTTCCTGACTTCTAAACCACACAGCATTCCCTTGTTCTGTTTGAATGACTGCCTCCTGGTCTATGTACAGTTTCCTTATAAGCACAATTGTTTTGGAATCCCCATTCTTCACAATGTTATCCATAATTTGTTTTGATCCACACAGTTGAAAGCCTTTGCATAGTCAATAAAACACAGGTAAACATCTTTCTGGTATTCTCTGCTTTCAGCCAAGATCCATATGACATCAGCAAGGATATCCCTCATTCCACATCCTCTTGTGAATTCAGCTTGACTTTCTGACAGTTCCCTGTTGATGTACTGCTGCAACCATTTTTGAATTATCTTCAGCAAAATTTTACTTGCGTGTGATATTATTGACATTGTTTGATAATTTCTGCATTCTGTTGGAAACAAACTATGGTAAAACCATGAAATGGAATACCATACTGTGTTTGAAAATAGTGTTTTTAAGGAAATGAGTACATGAGAAGACATTCATGGTGTATTTAGTTTTTTAAAGGCAAGTCATAAAAGAATATGTAGAGTAAAAATCTAAATTTCATAATACATGTATCTACGTATAAAGACTTGAAGGATATGTACAAAAATGTTATTAGCAGTTACTTTGAGTGTTGGTATTACAGAATATTTTTCTTTCCTCTTCTTATCTATATTTTAGTTTTCTACAATGAATATACATTATTTGAATTAGAAAAAAAGCAAGTTATTAATTTTAAGCATATTTGGCTTGAGATATGAAAAATAGTCCCAAGTTAGATGATCACTGACTTTCCATGTATAATGCTGCTGTTGGCTCTTAATCACTGACCCACTTTCCCAACAATGCCTCCTTCAAATATTTATCAGTTTATGTCCATATAGCTCCCACACAGCCAGGTATGCATAGAAACGAAAAAAATCAAACTTGCCTTCAAGTCAATTCCGACTCACAGCGACCCTATAGGACAGAGTAGAACTGCCTCCTAGGGTTTCCAAGGCTATAATCTATAAGGAAGCAGACTGTCACATCTTTCTCCCACAGAATAGCTCGTGGGTTCAAACTGCTGAACTTTCAGTTAGCAGCCAAGTACTTAACCACCGTACCACCAGGGCTCCAGTATGCATAGAATGGAGTAAAAATGGTTGTTAGTTGCCACAGAGTTGATTCCTACTCATGGGGCCCCATGTGTGCAGAGTAGAACTGCTCCGTAGGGTTTTCAAGGCTGTGACCTTTTGGAAGCAGATTTCCTGCCTTGTCTTCCAAGGTGCTTCTGGGTGGGTTCAAACAACCAACCTTTCTGTTAGTAGTCGAGTGCTAAGAATTACCTCAAGGAGCCTTGGTGGCACGGTGGTTAAGCGCTCAGCTGCTAACCAGAAGGTGGATAAGAATTACCACATCATTATTATTAATTATTAAGACCATTCATGTATGTGTATTATATAACAGATACTAGGCTGAAAATGTTCACAATTTTTTTTCCTTTTTAAACATGAATCAATCCTGTGGGTTTTATTATTATCAGATTAAGGAGTCTGAGGCCCAAAGAGCTTAAGTGAAGTGCAGAGTAGTGATTTAAACTCAGATTCCAAGGTCAATGATCAAATAACCATGTAACAAGTTGAGTTCGTGTTTATTTTTTAAACGATTGTTTTAAATTCTATTTTTTAGAGTAATAAAACAAGGGTATAGTAAATTTTGCCTTATCTTGTACACGTATAAAAGGTCAGATATCATTGTATGAATTCAAGAACTTTTATATAATCACTCAAAAATGAGAGCAACATTCTACCTAGTAAAAGAGGCACTTTGGTGCTTTCAGTAGAAAAATGAATCATGCCCTACATCAAAATGTTCTCTACGTAATATGATTTTCTTTTTACTTTAGAGTAAAATTCATTTCTTATCTTCCTGGGTCCATGCCTGTTGTCTTTTATAGTTATTACCATTTCTTCCCTACAGGATTTCCTTTGGGAAATTTTATTATGGATAGTCATAATACCTATTCATTTATTTCAGCTTCTAGAAATTAGTAACACTTTGCATTTCTGTCACAATTTAACTTTCCTAGGAGTTGATATATATATCATATATAGATGGAGCCCTTCTCCTTGGAAATCCCTTGGGGCAGTTCTACTCTGTCCTTTAGGATCACTATGAGCTGGAATTGACTCATTGGCAATGGGTTTGGTTTTTGAGGTATATATATATGCATATATTTTAGCCTCTCATATGTCAAATGATTGAAGGAGGGGGCTAGTATTATATATAATTTATTTGAAGGCAAGGAGATGGAAACAAACAGCGTACCATTAGTTATGACCTCGGAACTTAAAAGTCCTAGAATCTTGAGTTTCAAAGAACTGTGGAGGCCCGTCAGTCCACACAGAGCAAAGGAATCTCTCTGCTCATTTTACCACTTTTTTCTCCTGTGTTCTTCAAATGAGTAAGAAATTCTTTTTTTTTTCCTAGTTGGAGGTCTCCTAAGAAACTAAACCTGTAGACAAATTGAATGAGGAAAATTAAATAAAAGAAATCAAGTTGGAGGTGGGAAGATTTGAGCTCACCTTTTATGATCAAACCAAGATTGTCAGATGTGATCATTATGATAGTAAGGCATAGGGAAGAACAATAGGACTGCAGGCCCCAGACTCACAATATTTCAGAGCTGGGGAGCACATTAATATAAAAGTTTTACTTCTCACCATGTAGGATTAGATGTGTATATTAATGAAGACAGCTCTGAAAAAATTACATATATTTTTTACAAAACAACAAAAAAAATTAAGACCAGAAAATCTCTCAAAGATCAAATCTGCTTGCTTTCATTCTGCACTAAATTCTTCTAACGATCGCATGTTTTCCCATTTCACGTACTTGAAGATCAGCAGCTGCCACCATTTCCCACTGAAACTTAATTTCATAACCCAATAGTTTAAAAAGTACATCTTCCTGGACTACAGGCAAAATGGTCATTTGTTTCATTTTGCTGTTTTACTGCCATTTCCATTCTTTATTGGGTACTAAATGAGGCGGCAGACTTGAAGTCTCACTGTTCTTGGCAGCCAAGATACCGTACTGCAAAAAGAAGAGCCACAAATGAAAATTAGACAAAGCCCATGGACACAACGCTGGAAACCGTAGTCCCTTCTGCCTAAATCCTGCTTCTAAATCCCAATTTATAGCCCAAATACCAAGAACATAAACGTGCCTGTTTATTTTTTGGGTTAGTCCAGCACTCAGTTACAGTGTTCCTATATTTTTAGCCGTTTTTTCTAGCTCTTGATCATTAGGAAAAATGTTGTCCATTAAACAGTTTCAACAAAGAGTTGTTTACATTCTCTTGCTGAAATGAATGTGTGGCCCTGGCCCATAATATTTATACATGTTTTCCTTTTTACTTAATTGTAATTAGTATGCTGTTTATTGCATTCCTTTTACCTTTCCTTAAGAATTTGCCTTTTCCTTCAATTGTTTGCATTGATATCTTTTGAATTTCCTCCCTCGTATTTATTTTTTGGCATAAATAATAATTTGTGCTCCAGCAGGAGCTTGATAAAGCTTTTTATTATGTTTCCTTTTGTCCAACAGCAATCATGAGGCACAAAAAAGACTAAGCGCTTTATCCATAGTTACACAACAAAATAGAAGCAAAGCTTTCAATAAAAGTTTGTATTCTTTGTTTTCCACACTTGGCTTTATTAAAGGGCCAGGTCTATTTCTATTATTCATGTTGATTTTTTTTTCCTCTACATCTTTTAGATTTTGTTCTCTGTGTCTAAATTTGAATTTTTTTCCTTAACTACGTATGTTTGTTTTATTTTTGAATGTCTTTTTGTTTCTATCCTTGCTTCTTAACATTCTGGTTTATGGAGTCTGTGGAACAAATTCATATTCTCTTAGTTCAGTAAATTATTTTCTCCTTTATTAAATCACTATTCAGAAATAACTAGTTAACCCTAGTATTTCCAGTATTCCCATATTTATAAAATATATCTCTTCTCTAGATTGTTCAGTCAATTGTGTTAGAAATATTGAAAAGCTTCTTGAATGAGGGGATAAAAGGTAATTCTCACCTTTACCAAAGCTCAAAATAAATTGCAAATAGATTAAAAGATTAACTTTTAAAAAATATCAACTTTAAGGAGAAGAATTTCTATTATTAAAGCCGTGCATGAAACCACAATGTTTGACTGCATATAAATGAAAGTTTAAAAAAAATCCTTAGGCAACAGCAATTGTCTATTTGCAACAGATATGACTGAGAAATAATTAATATCTTAATATACATATGATAATGTTGTTGTTGCGTGTGATCTAGTCAATTGCAACTCATAGTAACCCCATGTGACAGAGTAAGAGTCAATAATAAATGCATTAATGTTACAATATAAAAATTGGGAAAGAACATGAACAGATAATTCTCAAAAGTAAGGACCTGTAAAGAAATAACAGTCATATAAAAATGTATTTATCATTATCTCTAATCAAATAAATAAAAATTAAAACAATAGGTCACTGTCATTACTGCCTATATAATAACAAAAATTTAGAAGTCAATTTAAATGCTAGGGAAGACGTCACTATGAGTGATTTTAATTCCTTTTGTAACACTTCTAAATTTTACAAATTTTCCACAAATAACTTGTGTTACTTTTATAAATTAAAAATACACATTTTAAAATATGTGTGTGTGTGTGTTTAATCTCTTCTCTCTAAGCACATGATCAAAGAATGTGTCCAACTATTTTAATGTTTTTAAGTAGATTCTGATTAGATTTCCTAATTCCACCCTATGTGAATTATCCTAAATATTGTTCGTTCTTTTAAAATAAGAATTAACAAAAGCTGAGATTTTTTCCAAGTTAATGACAGCCTACCATAATATTTCACAACTAGGACAGGAGAGTATTTACCAGGCTAGAAGGGCCATTTTGTAACATGGAAATTGCCCTTTCTGTAAGGTCAACAACCTGTGCAAGTTTAACTCTATGATTGAACTTTGTGGCATTGTCTGAGGTGTTGAGGTGAAGTAATCTGGAATTGTTTAGCATTCAGGGAAATGAACTTGCCATAGTAAAGGGAAAGTTTAAGATAAATAGATTATCAAGAAGGACGTGTTTTTATTTAATGATACGTGTGTAGATTCTATCCATTGATTTCACACCACTAAAGTTAATCTCAGAGCCCTGGTGGCATTGTGGTTAACAGCTTGGCTACTAACCAAAAGGTCGAGAGTTCAAATCCACCAGCTCCTCCTTGGAAACCCTATGGGGCAGTTCTATTCTGTCCTACAGGGTTGATAAACAATTCTCAAGTTTTTAGTAAAGATCGCTTGAAATAGATACCTTAGAGAAGCAGAAGGTAAGAGTTAAGTAGGACGTTGAGTATTTATTATTACCCTAATTTAATAATAGCCGTTTACTCCTTTTTTATAAGAGAGACTGGTGGTTCCGTGGTAGAATTCTCACCTTCCATGCTGGAGGGCCAGGTTTGATTCTCAGTTAACGTACCTCATGAGCAGCCACCACCCATCTGTCTGTGGAGACTTGCATGTTGCTTTGAAGCTGAACAGTTTCAGTGGAGCTTCTAGACTAAAATGGACTAGGAGGAAAAACCTGGAGTTCTACTTCTGAAAATCAGCCAGTGAAAACCCAATGGATCACAACAGTTCAATCCGAAACCCACTAGAGTTTCGTTGTGCATGATGTCACCGTGAGTCAGGAGCTGACTCCAAGGCAGCTAACAGCACCTTTTTACTTACATTATCTCATTAACCCTTGTAAGAACCTTTTAAGGTAGGTACACTTAATTGAGACACATGAGGCTAAATACCCTGCCCAAGGGTCCACCAGAAGGATATAGAAGAGGCAAGGTTTGAGCTCAGACAATTATGACAGTAAAAATTATATTTAAAACCTGAATACTGCCTCCACATTACACATCAATAGTCTTGACCCTTCCTCCCAACAGTTAACTCCCAACTCCATGTAGAACACTGTACAGGCTAACATAGTCTGCCACCATATCTTTCTTCTGGATGGCAAAGCTGAAAGAACTTGGGCAGTATATCCTAACTTAGATTGAATCCTTGCTCGAATATTGTTTTCCTAAGTAAGTTAATTCTTCACCTGTAAAATGGGGGAAAGTAATACCTTAGAGAGCCACTCTGAAGATTTAATTGAGATACCACATGTGAAAGTATTTAGAACAATGTTTGGCAAATAATGATAGATGTTTAATAAATATTAGTTTCCTTTCTTGCTTCTCTTGCCAGACGAAAGTCATGTTTCCTTACAAAGTCAGTTTGCGTGGAAATGCTTCCATGACTCTCAGCTCACCATAGAAGTCTTAAGAAGTTTACTCACTACATTAAATAGAGTTTAGACATGGAATCTCAGAGGTTTTTCATCTCCCAGGTTTGAGCAGTGTATGCTGTGGGAAGCCACAACAGAGGTTGATATAAGCTAAGGTTCTGGATTCTCTCTTCTGGATTGGGCAGGCTTTTTAGAGCATTGTACTTTCTACAGCTTTTGCTTTTCTCTCATCTCTCTTATATAACCTTTCCCTCCACTTCCAAAATACATTTTTACACAACTGAACTCTAGCTAAAGCTGCTTATATGCCATTTCTCAAAGATGCCTTATCACTTCCTATTCTTATGCCTTGTCTCATTCCAGGCTCTCTCTGAAATACCGTCTACAAAAAACTTACCTGTTAAACTTCTACCTTCAAGGCCCAACTCAAATACCTCCTACTTCGTACATCTGCTCTGATCACTCCAGATGGAAGAGACCTTGCTGTCTACTAAACCACTGGAGCACTGAGTATCAGTCATCTGACAGATTGCAGGCACTTTTGTGTCTGAGGCTAAAAACGGACTGAATGGAATAATGGCTTAAAATGGCAACAGATGAGCAATCCCCTAGGCGGCCTCCCCCAACTCCTTATTAAAATATCTGTGAAATCAGCAAAAGCCAGATTTTTACAAATATGTGAAAAACTAAGACCAATAGGCAATGTGTTATCAGAATCAGAAAGAGTTTCTACTAATTTAAAAAGCAGAAGAACTAGATTGAGAAACTTTAAAAACTGTTTTCCCACAAAAATAGATTAAAATTCTTGGCCTGAAAACAGGACCACCTTTTGCTCTTCCTCAACTATTTGCCCCCTACTCAGAAACACAGGAGCCCTGCCACCCACCAATGACCCAAAATAATAAAAATAAAAAGGTGTGGGGCAAACATTCCTCTGTCACATAGGTGATATTTTAGGGGGTAGTCAGGATGCTATCCCCAAATCCCTACCCCAGGGATTTAAAATAGTTAAAAATAATAATAGAATGAGAAAAAGGTTGAAAGGAACATACAAAATAATAATAATAATAGGATGGCAGTATTAATAGTTTTTAAAAGTAAGATGAGAAGCCAAACATAAAATTAAGGGAAAGCAAAATATTTCATATTGTTAAAATGTGCAATGAAAATATAAGTGGTTATGAATCTCTTTGCAGCAAATAACACAAAGGCCGAAATAGATAAAGCAAAAACAATTAGAAATATAAGGAGAAATGACAACACAATTATTGTGGAAGACTCCTATATCTTTCAGGCTTTGATACAGCCAGTAGGAAAAAAGTAAGGAATTACTAGATTGGAATATCTTTAAAAAATATGTAATAATATAATCAATAAGCTTATATGTCTGTGTACTTTGTATATACAGGTATGCGTTGCTTAACATCCACATCGCTTAACAATACATTCTGTGAAATAGGACGTTATGTCATTTGGATGTTGTGTGAACACCATATTATATAGAGGAGAAAGGCGCACAGGACCGTCACTGGGCAGGCCCAGGACCTGCGCCGCCGCCGCAGAGCCAAGGGACTGCTTGAAAACTTTGGCTCTACCACCACCAGTCCTGCGTGGTTGCCGCCCAGTCTCCAAGAGCCGCACCTGGCCCCCACCCTCCTGCCACAGTGCACATTCACCGTCCAGCCGGCTGCCTCCAGGCTAGCCATCACTAGCTCCCTTCCCTTCCTTCCTCCCTACCTGCCTTCTCTGCCCCTCCCCTCATGGGCATTAAACTTTTCCAGCCCCACCCACCCCTCCTCTGCCTCCTCTGCCTGCCGCCTTTCCTGTTCCTCCTCCCACCACTGCCGCAACACAGACCACTCAGCAGCAACCACACAGGAGGAGCAGTGGCCTCGCGCCGGGATTCACGTGCAGGGGCCCAGGCTGAGTGAGGCAGCAGTGTGTTCCGCTTGGCGGCTCCGGCAGCGTCTGGGCGGTCCCTGCCTGAGGACAGCAGTGGGACAGGCAGCCATGGATGGGCACCAGGACCCTCCCGCCTTCCTCCTGCTGCCCCCAGGCTGGGGTGGACACAGGACCTGGAGAGCTAGTGAGAGACACATTGGATCTCCATACTTAGCAAAGTACATCTGCTACATCCCGTTAGGGGAACAGGATTTCTGAACTCTGTTATAACCTTACGGGAACGCGGACATATATGCAGTTGGACGTTGCCCAAATGGATGTTAAGCGACACATACCTCTATGTGTGTATATGTCAATCAATACATAAATAATCAAACTTGTTGCCAGAAAATAGGTGTCTATGAAATATTTAGAAAAATTTATCACAGATGATGTCTCAAAGAAATAATCAAGAAATTTCAAACATTAGAAAGTCAAGCCAATTCTCTGACTTCCATATACTACACCTATAAATTAATAAGAAAAATAAATGCTCAAATACTTAAATAACCATCAAGTTAAAGCAGTAACTAAAACTACAATTACAAGCCATTTATAAATTAACAAAAATGACAGCATCACATACCAAATTTATAGAATGGCACCAAAGCTGCAATCAGAGGCAGACTCACAGGAGTAAAGGACTGGTATGTTCTGTTTAATGGGTTTGTTTTGTGTGTCTTTAATAATTTTCCACTGATGAAAATTAAGCTCTAGCCACTTGAATATTTCCTGAATGAGTAATCCATAATAAGCATGTAAAACACTATTCATAGGAAATAATTTTCTGAACCTAGTATCTGCTATTACTGTCTTTACTCTCGTTTATTTTGACCTGTTGTTCCTGCGCTGCATTTCTTTGGCACACCAGCCACTTGGCACCATATCTGGACTCCTGACACATACCTAATGCCTCCTTAAATTTAATAATTCTTGTGAACCCAATGTCTGACTTTGATCTTCAGTTTCTTGCATGCCATTTATAGTTACTTCTTGGTTCCACACAGCTAAAGTTACTGGTAAGAGGCACTCACACCTTCTACCCAGGACACAAGGGGCCTAGATAAGTTGGAAGAGCCCCACCTTGTCTTCCAACAAAAGAAGGGAAATTACACAGCAAAGATAAATTGTAACTTAGCTTAAGGGTATGTCATCTATATGGACCCTTATAAGTTTGTCACAGAATTAAATAAATATATACATGCATATGTGCATACATACATGTATACATGCATACATATGTACATAAAAGATACAGAAGCTACCTCCTATAACTATCTCATAGAACTCGCTCAGAAGTTATACAAAATACATACTCTTATATTTCAAATTCTAGTTCACTAGAACTAAAATAAAGAAATCATTTTTTCTCTGAGCTTCCCATGTTCAGTAAAATCACAAATACAGTATTTTATATAAAAAACATTAGATGGCAAACATTAGATGGCTATATTGTTTCTATACTGAACTCTTTAACATACATATAAATAAAAGTTGATTTGTGTTACATCTGATTTTTCAATTCAAATGTGATGTGTACTTTCCAAAAATTTTCGCATTAATATTGTTAGCCATTCTATTATTTCTACAGCAAGTACACCCTTTAATAAATTATAGTGCATTTCCTCAGCTCAGAGTTATTCCAGACAACAAAATGGTCTGTTTCCTGTAAAGAAACTATGAATAGTTGCTATAGACAACCATGATACTATAAGAGAAAAGATATTTGGCCCTTATTTCTATAAAAGTTCTCACTGAATTGTGTGCATGTAGAGAAAGAGAAATTTATGTAATCAAAATAATCCATGTGATGTTTAAACCTAATCATCATTCTTCTCCAATGTAGACGAGGTTCCAATGTATCCCTTACATTGGACATGAGTAGCCTGGGGAATGTTGAACCCTTTGTGGCTATACCAACCCCACGGGAGAAGGTAACAATGGAGTATCTACAGTCAGCCAGCCGGATTCTCACAAGGTCACAGCTGAGAGACGTCGTGACAAGTTCACACTTACTCCAAAGTGAATTCATGGTGAGACTGCTGTTTATTATTTACTCTTCAGTGGTATTTTGATACACTAGGCACTAGGGAAGGAGCCCTGGGGGCATGGTGGTTAAGCATTTGTCTGCTAACTGAAAGGTTGGTGATTCAAGAACCACCCAGCTGCTCCATGGGAGAAAGATATAGCAGTCTGTTTCTGTAAAAATTACAGCCTTGGAAACCCTATGGGGCAGTTCTACCCTCTCCTATAGGGTAGCTATGAGCCCGAATCGACTTGACAGCACTGGGTGTTTTTTTTTGTTTTTGTTTTTGGTAGAGATAATCCTGCGGAATTATGATGGTAGTTGAAACTAAGATAGTAGCAGTGAAAATGGAGAGACTCCACAGGACTCTACACGTTGTCATTAATTGGATGACCCACCCAAGGACAAGGAAGAAGTCAGAAATAATACCCCAATTTCTAGGTTGAGCAATGGGAGGGTGTGATGAAATAAGGAACACAGGAGGAAGACCAATTGTGGGCTAAAAATGATGGTGAATTTAAGTTTAGACCCACCAGTACTGCTGGGAATAGCTTAATCAAAACAACACATGCTTTCCCAGAGACCAAGGAATCAGATGAGACCTTTATTGCCCAAAGGGCATCTCCATTTTATGTCACCTTGCATCTTAAATCAGTTGGGCATCTTAAGCCATATCAGTTGAGTATGATAAATTGACCCTTCTAGCGTCAGTTCAAATATTTACAACCACTCTGCTGGTGAAAGATCTAGCAATGGGTTAGATCTACTCTTGGCCCGATGGACTATTGTTAAGTGTCCCAAGTAAAATACAAGCCTGGAGTTTTTTTAATTAGACTTTACAGTGTCATCTTGTTATATATGAAGAAAATGAGACCTACAGGAATGAAAGATCCATTCAATAACTACACATCTAGCTGAAGGCACAGCTGATATTCTTTTCTAGGGCCACAGATAGCTCTTTGTTTTATGAAAGAAGTCCTTAACATAGTCCACTTCCCTAAAAGGGAAGATAAGGAGTACCCAAGAGAGAAAGGATGCTGGAAGATTACAAATTGTCCGTGTGTGTCAGAAAACAAGAGGTGGGAAGGAAGGTGCAAGGGAGGAACAAAGACACTGCCTACTTCATGGTTTACCGAAACACACGGACCTGTTTGAAATTACCAAACTTGAACATGTGGTTTCTATTGTACATGCTACAGTTTTGCTTATTTTGGTACAGTGAAACCGAGACAGTAAAACCTTTTGTTGGAGCAGACAATAGAATGAGTATTATAAATATATAAAATAATACAATTTTAGGAAATGGCATTTAAAAAGTAATCTGCTCCTCTCTGTAGACCAGGTCTCAAATTCATAATATAGTCTGACTTATCTCAAATTTTCACATTGACAGAAAACTAGAACAACTTGAATTAATTTAGAGGTAATTTCTTTCCTTTCAATGAATATTAGCCCGTGACATTATATTTTTTCCATTGAAGAAAGTTTAAATAATAAAAGTACTATTTTATGTGATCTTAGAAGTTAATACTCATTGGTCATTAAATAATATAAAAGTTATTTTATTTCACATTAATCTTAGCTAAGCAATCCTTTGCAGAATTTTAAATTAGAGAACGTACTATTTTATATGATCGAATCCTTCAATATTTGTTTGGACCTTTCTGAAGACATTCACTGGCTGCTTTCCTTGTCCCAGTCAACTACAAATGCTCTCCGTTTTAGGTCTAATGCATTTCCATAGAGCCACTTCTGCTCTGATTTTTCCCTCTCCGATCATTTAAGATGTATGACACATCTTCTGACCAAATAAGAATATTTATATTTTTGTTAAGTGGGAGAATATAGTATTTGGATGTACTTCACTGAAAATATTGCATTTACAACCACAAATGGAACAGCCCAATTATAAACCATTCCCTAATATAAAAATGCATCACTTCCTCATTACTTAAATCAACAAAAAAGCCCTTTATACTGACCATGTTGGAAGGGAGGTTTCACTAATCCTTAAAGAGTCACAATTAATGTTATAAGGGAGTCCATCGTAGTGAAGTTTTCGTTACTGGATGATTTTGTTACTGAGTGTTTTGTTAGGTAATGATTTGAGAAAATTTGAACACATTGTTAAATCAATTTTTGTCCACTTGTTTATATAACTTTCAGCGATTGTATCAGAACAGGATTCTTAAAATTTAACCAAAGGTTTATGTGTCTCTTTAATAACCACGTATAAAATGATATTCTCTAACACGCAGAACTGTTTCTTAGAAGTAGTTAGTCAGGGTGCAGCTGACATGTTTATGAAAGGAAGGGTGTTGGTCAACCAGAGGTGGGAGTCTGTTGTTTTTTAAATTACTTTGAAGTCCAATAAAGCTGTGGAGCAGATGGCCCCCTGTGAAGAGCTTCTTTGTGGTAGCATTAGATACAGTAATCATACCATTTATTTTTGTAGGAAATACCGATGAACTTTGTGGATCCCAAAGAAATTGACATTCCACGGCATGGAACTAAAAATCGCTATAAGACTATTTTGCCGAGTAAGTTTCTTAAATTGAATAGTCTGTATTGTAAGACATAAACCTTCCCTCATTTACCCCTGCCTTATCACTTCCCATCCTTACATCACTGACATACACAACAAATTTGAAGCTGCAAACACATGTCAAGAATAGTAATTATTAAACTGGCCTGAAGTTAATAACTTGACCTTGTATTACTCTTGTTATAACGCTAGGCTCACAATTCCAGTAGATACATAGTTCTAAAACTTTATTGTGCCTCACGTTTAGGCTCAAATGGTTTTCCACAAGGGTGTCAAACAATTTAGTGGGAAAAGAATAGTCTTTTCAACAAATGGTGCTAGGATAATTGGATATTCAAATATAAAAGAAGAAGTTGAACCACTAACTCACACCATATTTAAAAAAAAATTATCTCTGTTGTTGTTGTTAGGTGCTGCGAGTTGGTTCCAATTTGTAGCTACCATACTTTTTTATAGACAGGATCCTGCGCCATCCTCACAATCATTGCTGTTAGGCCGATTGTTGCTGCTACTGTGTCAATGCATCTTGTTGAGGGTCTTCCTCTTTCTCGCTCACCCTCTATTTACCAAGCATGATGTCCTTCTCCAGGGACTGGTCCCTGCTGATAACATGTCCAGAGTACGTGAGACAAATCTCTCCATCCTAGCTTCTAAGGAGCATTCATTCTGGCTGTACTTCTTCCAAGACAGATTATCTCTAAAAAAAATTGTCTCTAAAAGGATCAAAGACCTAGATGCAAGAGCTAAAACTATAAAACCCTTAGAATAAACACATAGGTTTTTTTGTTTGTTTATTGTGATCTTGAATTAGTCAAGTTTCTTAGATATGACACACAGAAATGAAAATAAATGTCCACACAAAAACTTGTACACAAATGTTTGCAGCAGCATTATTTAGTAGCCAAACGGTAGAAACAACCCAAATGCCCATCAACTGCTGAATGGATAAATAAAATGTGGCATAAAATGGAATATTATTCAGCCATAAAAGGGAATTAAAGTATTGATACATGACACAGCATGTATGAACCTTGAAAATGTTATGCTAAGTGCAAGAAGCCAGCCACTAAAGACCTCATATTGTATAATTCTATTTCTATGAAATATCCAGATAGACAAATCTATAGAGACAGAAAATAGACTAGTGGTTGCCTAGGGCTTTGGGGAGGGATGAAGAGTGACTGCCAAAGGGTATGGGGTTCATTTTTAGGATGATGAAAATGTTATAAAATCAGTTGTGGTAAAGGTTGTACATTTCTGTGAGTATGCTAAAAGCCGTTGAATGGTACACTTTAAATGAGTCAATTGTATGATGTGTGAACTATAGTTCAACAGAAAAAAAAAAAAAAAAACCCAAACTCATTGCCGTCAAGTCAATTTCAACTCACAGTGACCCTACAGGACAGAGTAGAGCTGCCCCATATGGTTTCCAAGGATTGGCTGGTGGATTTGAACTGCTGACATTTTGGTTAGCAGCCATAGATCTTCACAACTGCTCCACCAGGGCTCTATATCTCAATAAAGCTGTTATCAAAAAGAGCTTTATTGTACATAACATTCATCTTTTTTTTTTCTTTTTTTTCATAGTTCTGTGCCCCACTCCCGGATATACTATTTCATTAAGTCCACTGTCAGGCCCAGGAAACTATAATTTTAGCAAACGCCCAGGTGATTCTAAGGAGGATGGTACCAGGATGCACTTGAGAGACACAACTATAAACTGTGTTAAAGCTAAGTTGAGATCCATGAAGTTCATTGATGTCAAGCAATGAGATGGATGCCAGGGCCCAGTAAGGAACAAGGAACAGTCTGTAAAATCAAGCTCATGGACTAGAGAGGAGAGACATGTAAACAAGTATTTATATTCCGTTTAATAGGAGCCATAATAGAAACATGGCCTGAGTATAGTAATATAAAGAGGACTGAGTAACTAATTCTGCCTGGAGCGGGCCAAAAGGCTTTGGCGAGAAAGTAACATTTTCAACCACTAAACAATAGATGTAGTTGGGTTTTGGCAAAATCCATAAATCTCTATCTACAATAGCTCAGAAAGATGAAGCCACACGGGCCTTAATGAAGTACTGACATTGAAATAATGGAGTCTTCATAATTGAGTCCAATAAATCACTCATAAGGTGCCAAATACTCCATATTTTTGCCAAGTATTAAAGTAGAGTAGTTAAGGAGTTAACTGTTAATGGTGTCCACTGGGAAGCAAAGACTATGTTAGTGCTTGCTTTCCCTTCTGGTAGAGTTGGAAGTACATCATTTTTAGAGTCACTCTCTATAACATACTTTTAACTGGTCTATACAGGTAAATCTATTTATCTAAGATATAGTCAGAGTCCGTGGGTGGTGCAAATGGTTTACACACTTGACTGCTAACAAAAAGTTGGAGGTTCAAGTCTACCCAGAGACTCTTCAGAAGAAAGCTCTAGAGATTCACTTCCAAAAAATCAGCTCTTGAAAACCCTGTGGAGCAGAGCTCTACTCTGACACACACAGGGTCTCCATGAGGTGAAATCAACTTGGTAGTAACTGGTTTTCAAGTATGGTTACTGTAGAATGGTATTTCATGGCTACAACTGGCAGACTGGGATGAAAATGCCAAATATTGACTAGTGTTCTCTCTCTTTTTCTATCTCTCTTTCTCTGTTAATTTTTTTTTAATCTAAAATATTCCAAACGTAAATAACCAGGGCATATACATCCATGCCAGTTATATCTACCTAATGATTAGGATTATTTTAAAAGTTCAGCCTTCTCTATTTCCTGTCCAGATGACATCAAACAACCGCTTCATAGTCCTGTGTCAGCTTTTCCATTCCCAGAACTGGGTGGATCACTTAAACCAGGGCACCTGTGCTGACAACTAATGTTGTACGTGATGAATTTTCTGTTGAAATTGTCTATAGCCTGAGTACTCCACCCACCCCCTATTGTCCAAATAATTATAATTTATGAAATATAGCTTAGAGAAGCCACACCCTTGGTTGAGAAGTCATCAGAAAAGGCTGGAGGGAATATGCCAAATTGTTCTTTATGGTTTATTTTAGACTATTAATATGATAGAAATTTGAAACATTACATAAAATAATGATTAGCATATGATCAAGATTTTAAATATTATGATCATTTTTGTTGTTTTACCCTATAGTCAACTCCTCTTAAGTTTAAAAGCTTGCCGACTTGTACATAATAGAGAGGTCTTGAGGATGTTTTGCAGTAACTATATGAATGGCCAGAAACCAATTAAATTACAGCTGTTTCACTGAGAACACTATCAGACTGATTCAGAACTACTACTAAATGGTAGCTTAAAGGGCTAAGATCAATTTTATATCAAATTATTTTGCAATATAAACAAATATTATTGATAAAAAAAGTCTAAATTCCAAATCATAAAAGCAATGGGGAAAAAACTGATTATATTTCAATATATTATTTGCACAAGTATAATAATAATAAAATTTTATGTATATTTCTTCCATGCATACTATTTATTTATACAAATATAAAACAATACATGCATAATTAAAGGAAGCCTATTTTCTCTGGCCATGATTTTATATTTAAAAATGTAATGTCTAATGTTGTTTCCTACCTACTTTATACTTCCTATTTTATTATATTGAGTGCCTAGCACAGAGTAGATATTGAAATAAATAAACCATTTGTTAAGGCAACAAGATGTGTGGATAAAGCAAAATATTGGAGTCAGACTGATCTCCCACCCTGGGCAAAAACGTTTACAATTTTTGGCAAGTTACTTAATCTTCCCATGCCATCCTTTCTTCCTCTGTAAAAATAGTGGTAATAATATTACCCCACAGGGCTGTTGAGAGAATTAAATTATAGTAAGTGTGAAATGCTGAGCAAAGTTTCAACTAATTGTAATCCCTCAGCTAATGTTAGTTTCTTCTTTCCCTCCAAATGTAGTTCAAGATGAAGCCGTCATTAACCAATTGCATAAAATAGGGATACTGTGTAGAGGAAACTTTACAGTTTCAAAAACAGAATACTCAAAGGCTGTGTTTGCTCCTATAATTTTCACATGGTTCTTCAAAAGTGAGTGTTCGTATAATCCCCGTCTTACATTGCCAAGATCAGCAGTGTCCACTAGAACTCTCTACAATGGTAGAAATGTTCATTATCTCCAGTATGGTAGCCACTAACCACCTGTGGCAACAGAACATTTGAAACACGGCTAGCACAACTGAAGAACTTATTTTACTTTATTTTAATTAAGTTGAATTTAATTGGCCACATTGGCTAGTGTCCACCATATTGGACAGTGCAGGCCTAGGGTCTTCTCTCTCTCCTGCCACAAATTTGAAAAATGAGTCCCAGTTACCTTAAAGGTTAGGCCAGTCCCTGCTTTCCTCTCATTTCCCACTTATCCTGCAGCCATCTATAAAAACCATCCTATTCCTCTCATCCCTGCTTTGCTCATCTCTAGCGGTGACACACTTCTCCCCCATCTAATCGCTTCTTCTCTTGACTTCAAACCTAAAACCCATTTCTTCCTGGAGGGAAAAGCTTGAGGACAGAAAAATCCCTTGAAAAAATCTGATATGATGACAGTCAAAATATCAAGATTCAGGTACCATTTCATCTGTTGAAAAGAAATCTTAAGATCACCAGAAGGTATTTTAGAGTGACCAGGGTGGGGAAACTTCATACATTCTATACACCAAGTGTATATGTGTTCACTAATTTGCTGAGAGGAAGGAAGAAAAAGGAAGCAGGGAAAAAGGGAGGGAGGGAGAAATGAAACAAAGGAAGGAAAAGGAGGGAGGGAGGGAGAGAAGAAGAAAGGAAAGAAAGGAGGGAGGGAGGAAGGAAAGAAAGGAAGAAAAGAAAATGAGAAGGGCAGAAAAAAGAGAGGAAAAGTGATCAGTGCTAAAGTAATATTGGTAATTGTTATTGATACTATGCAGATGTATGATAAATAGCATGCTATTTAATATATAATTCAGAAATCTCCATTCTAAAAAAATTATAGTGAACTTGGCTAATATGTAGTTTAAGATGTATAACATTAATAAAATTATAACAGCAGTTATGAAAATGATGATGATGATGATGACAGTGATGATAAAATTTTTTTTCTTTAATTCTTGGCAATTACGTTTGTTAGTCCAAGCTAACATATTAAAAAAGCTTTGGATGGAACCCTACATTTTCTCCTATACTGTCGTATATGATGTTCTTGCTTTAAAAAAAAGGTATTTGGAAACAATAAGTACTAATTTCCAACATAAACTTAATTTAGCTAGACAGTTTTTAAACTAAACAATTTATAGGGTTGAGTCCTCAGTAAATCATATACATCATACCAAAAAACAAACCCACTATCGTCAAGTTGATTCCAACTCATAACCCTATAGGGCAGAGTAAAACTACCCCCACAGGTTTTCCAAGGCTGTAAATCTTTACGGAAGCAGACTGCCACATCTTTCTCCCATGTAGTTGCTGGTGGGTTCAAACAGCCGACTTTTCGGTTAGCAGCCACGCGCTTAACCACTGTGCCATCAGGGCTCCTTAAATACATCACAGGCATTAGAAAAACTGAAGGAAGAAGGACTTTTTTCAAACTTGACTGGTTTAGGGCATTTGGAAATTTCTAATACTCAGTGGATACTGAAAAGGAATGAAAGCTTCCCTGTCTCCTTTGCTAAGAATAGGAAAAAAAAAATTGAGAAAGTCAAAAGTAGTGTTTTAACTCTTTCTAATAGAAATTACCTCTGATATTAACTAGAAATCACAAAAGATACAGAAGTTAATAAAATACAGCCCTTGGGCTCAAGGAACTCACCAAAATCTAGAAATTTAAGCACTTAAAATACAAGATGATGATGTTGTTGTTGTTAGGTGCCGTTGAGTCGGTTCCAACTCATAGCGACCCTATACAGCAGAACGAAACACTGCCCAGTCCTGCGCCGTCCTCACAATCGTTATTATGTATGAGCCCATTCTTACGGCCACCGTGTCAATCCATCTTGTGAGGGTCTTCCTCTTTTTTGCTGGCCCTCTACTTTACCAAGCATGATGTCCTTCTTCAGGGACTGATCCCTTCTGGTAACGTGTCCAAAGTATGTGCAACATAGTCTCGCCATCCTCGCTACTAAGGAGCATTCTGACTGTACTTCTTCCAAGACAGATTTGTTCATTTTTTTTGGCAGTCCATGGTATATTCAATATTCTTTGCCAGCACCACAACTCAAAGGCATCAATTCTTCGGTTTTCCTTATTCATCGTCCAGCTTTTGCATGCATATGAGGCGATTAAAAACACCATGGCTTGGGTCGGATGCACCTTAGTCTTCAAGGTGACATCTTTGCTTTTTAACACTTTAAAGAGGTCTTTTGCAGCAGATTTGCCCAATGCAATACATCCTTTGATTTCTTGACTGCTGCTTCCATGGGTGTTTATTGCGGATACAAATAAGATGAAATCCTTAACTTCAGTCTTTTCTCCATTTATGATGATGTTGCTTATTGGTCCAGCTGTGAGGATTTTTGTTTTCTTTATGTTGAGGTGTAATCCATACTGTAGGCTGTAGTCTTTGATCTTTATCAGTAAGTGCTTCAAGTCCTCTTCACCTTCAGTAAACAAGGTTATGTCATCTGCATATCACAGGTTGTTAATGAGTCTTCCTCCAATCCTGATGCCCCATTCTGCTTCATATAGTCCAGCTTCTCTGATTTTTTGTTCAGCATACAGATTGAATAAGTATGGTGAAAGGATAAAACCCTGACACACACCTTTCCTGATGTTAAACCATACAGTGTCCCCTTGTTCTGTTAGAACGATTGCCTCTTGATCTATGTACAGGTTCCTCATGAGCACAATTAAGCATTCTGGAATTCCCATTCTTCTCAATGTTATCCATAATT
>NW_004444100.1:3825857-3845622 GCF_000243295.1 Trichechus manatus latirostris | reverse complement strand
GATCAATTTAGACTGCAGAAGTTGGCAAAAATCTTCAATTTCTTCATCTTTGACCTTAGTGGGTGGTGCATAAATTTCAATAATAGTCATATTAACTGGTCTTCCTTGTAGGCTTATGGATATTATCCTATCACTGACATCTTTGTACTTCAGGATAGATTTGAAATGTTCTTTTTGACGATGAATGCAATGCCATTCCTCTTCAATTTGTCATTCCTGGCATAGTAGACCATATGATTGTCCAATTCAAAATGGCTGATACCAGTCCATTTCAGCTCCCTAATGCCTGGGATATCAATTTTTATATGTCTCATTTCATTTTTCACAATTTCCAATTTTTCTAGATTCATACTTTGTATATTCTATGTTTCAATTATTAATGGATGTTTGCAGTTGTTTCTTCTCATTTTGAGTTGTGCCACATCAGCAAATGAAGTTCCCAAAAGCTTGACTCCATCCACATCATTAAGGTCGACTCTACTTTGAGGAGGCAGCTCTTCCCCAGTCATATTTTGAGTGCCTTCCAACCTGAGGGGCTCATCTTCCGGCGCTATATCAGACAATGTTCTGCTGCTATTCATAAGGTTTTCACTGGCTAATTGTTTTCAGAAGTAGACCGCCAGCCTCTTCTTCCTAGTCTGTCTTAGTCTGGAAGCTCAGCTGAAACCTGTCCTCCATGGGTGACCCTGCTGGTATTTGAATACCAGTAGCAGAGCTTCCAGCATCCCAGCAGCATGCAAGACCCCACAGTACGACAAACTAATAGACGCTTGGGGGACAAGATGATACACACTAAAATAAATCTCAGGGAGCCTGAGGAAAGGAGAGAGCAATTAATTCTGCCTGGGAAGGCCAGCCAGGGCCTCAGAAGAAAGGTATTTCTAGAATTGAACCCTAAAGAATAAGGAAGGCTTTCCCATGCAGACGGGGGCAGATTAGCCAGTAAGTAGGGTGTGTATGGGCTTTCTTGTGCTTACTTACTAATCTGTGGTGACCACATGTATGCAGATCACCAGGCCTGTCTTCCAAGGCGCCTCTGGGTGGGTTTGAACTGCCAACCTTTTGGTTACTAGTCCAGTGCTTAACCATTTGCGCCACCCAGGGATTCCTCAGTTCTAACTAGCCACAGTTTTGTTTTGTTTTTTTTAGTTGTGCTTTAGGTGGACGTTTACAGCTCAAATTAATTTCTCGTTAAAAAATTCATACACGTATTGTTTTGTGACATTAGTTGCAATCCTCACAATGTGTCTGCACTCTCCCCCTTCACACTCCAGGTTCCCTGTGTCCATTCGACCAGTTCCTGCTCAGTAACCACATGTGACTACTGTTTTGGACAACACAAATTAGAGAGCATTTCCACCATCACAGAAAGTTCAACTGGGCCATGCTGATTTAGGTTGTTTGAGTTGCCAATAAGTGCTCATAATAAGATGAGTTCAGTGGACAAATAAGCTTAAAAATATGCTATGTGATAAACTATTGGAAATTCACATAGTACAATAGCATAATAAAGATCTTGAGAAGTCCTGTAATAAAAAGAATGTTTCTCAACTGTGTTTAACCCACCCATATTTAATTTTTAACTGAATCCCTCTTTTTAAGACGGCCTAATTTACATGTCATAGAAGTAATACTTGACAGATAGCAATTTGAGAAATACTTCTATGGACAACTGGGAACCACTGGTAGCATTTAGGCAAAGGAATAAGGAGAACAGATTTTGTTTTACAGAGACCACTTTGGCAACTATGGAAACGATGGGTTGGAAAAGAACAAGATTTAAAGAAGGAAGACCAGATGGGATGCTCAGTGTAAGAAGACAGCTATGGGAAGGGGAGGATATATAACAGACAGAATATGATGAGGGATTGGGTGTAGAAGGTTATGTCCAGTAGGATACCTAGTCTTCAGACTTAGGCTCTGGAATGATGGTAGCACACCTAACATAAAGAATAACAAGGGCTATCAGGAACACGTGGGGAATGTGGAATTTGACAAACCTGTGGTATATCCAAAAGAAAAAAGCATGGTCTGAAACTGAGGTCTAAGATATATATTTGGGAGTCTAGTCTAAGATATATATTTGAGAGTCTTCAGGATATAGGCAGTACTTAAAGTCATGGAAATAAATTAACTCACCCAACAAGGCAGGGCCAAGTGAGAATAGAAGGGGGCCAAAAGTTGCTAGAATTAACAACATTAAATGGAGCAGATTAAATAAGCAGGAGACTGAAAAGAAGCCATCAAAGAGGTAAGAAAACAAGAATGCCATGTCCCAGAATCTAAGGGAAGAGAGACCTCCAAGAGCAATATTATGGTCAATAGTTTTTGAATGTCATAGAGAGATCGTGAACCAAACCAAACACACGCCGTCAAGTCAATTCATTAGACCCATAGGGTTTAACAACTAAAGGGTCAGTCTTAGCAAGAACAGGCTCTGTATAACGCTAGGGTTAGGACAGATTGTGATGTACGTGAGGAAGATTGAATTGTAGATGAGGAGATAGAAACAGCGAGTATAATAAAATCTTTAAGACATTTACCTGAGTAGAAAAAGAGAGCAATAGAACTATTGCTAGGGAGGAATGTAGAGTACTGGATTTTTAAAAGATGGAAGTGAAAATTTAAGTCAATGTAATAGGCATTTACTGAGTGACTACTATATATTATAAACCACTATGCTAGACACTAGGTCTTATAAAACCAAAAAAACAACTCCGTTGCTGTCGAGTTGATTCTGATTCATAGTGACCCTATAAGACAGAGTAGAACTGCCCCACATAGGGTTTCCAAAGAGCAGCTGGTGGATTCGAACTGCTAGCCTTTTGGTTAGCAGCTGTACCTGCATCACCAGGGGTCCAAGAGATAGTGAAAAATCCACATCCCTGCCTCCAAGAGGCTCAAAGTATACCATGTTAAAGAAATTATAAAGGGATGATGTGATCCTAACTCATTTATGTAAATGTTGGTTAAAAAAATTATCATGTTTTCTGTAACACTGTGGTCCACAAGGAGCCCTGGTGGTGCAGTGGTTAAGAGCTTGGCTGCTAACCAAAGTGTTGGCAGTTCAGATCCACCAGCTGCTCCTTGGAAACGCCATGGGGCAGTTCTACTCTGTCTTGTTGGGTCACTATGAGTTGGAATCGACTCAACAGCAACAGGTTTGGTTTGATGGTCCACAGAACCTTTCAACTTCTTGATGGAAAATGACTTTAGACTTCTAAGACCATGTTGCTAGCTTTATAGTAGTCTACTCAATAGCAGATATCCATGATGTCAATGAATAAACTGCTACATATGGTAACCAAAAACAGCTTCTTCCAAATAGCAAAAGGGGATTCAGGTTAGACAATGTGTTTGATGTAGAGCAGGACAAAAGAAATCAGTGTGATAGGAACTTAGGGCTGTGGTTTCATGAACAGACTAGAATTCATTGAAATGAATCATGTTTATCTTTACACCGCCCCTCTTCTCCCCCTCATCTCCCGCCCCCCAACATACCCCCACTGATAGCACAGTGTCTGGCACATAATGAGTCAATCTCACCCATCTTGAGTAATGAGGACGTATGGCTAGGACATGAGCTGGTGGGGCAGTAAGGCAAAGCTGGTTTGGTACTTGAGGGTCTTGATGAGATAAGGTAGTAAAGTGAAAAGAAATGGTTCACTTTCAGAAGAGAAAGCTGAGAAACAGCAGCGGGGAGACTTGATGCAAATTCCAAACCCAAAGAACAAGAGAAGGAGCATAAAAGAGAAGTGGAACCAAGAATCAGAAGCCCTCGAGAAACAGCATGAAGTGTAAACTCATCATCTCAGCCTCATGGGCAGGATTTGTGTCAGAAAAGGGGTCAAGATGGGTCCAAATGTCTCTCAATAAACATAGATGGATAAAGAGACAGATGCACAGATGCATCAGTGACAAACATTGACACGTGCCAGCCAGTCAGTATGTAAGCTAACAGGTGTGTAAATTTTTTTAATGTATTCTTTCTTGTTTTCTTCATTAGATCCCCTCAGCCGAGTGTGTTTAAGGCCAAAAAATGTAACTGATTCTTTGAGCACCTACATTAATGCTAATTATATTAGGGTAAGTAAATAAAATATAAAGTTTTTTCTGATGAGCATTTTATTTACTATTTGGAACTGTTGGTTTTATTTTTTCCTCAAAGTAGGTTAAGTTTGTGATTTAACTTGGTTAAAAAGAATGTGGTCCAACTTGGTTTAACCCAGTGTTTCCCATATTTATTTTTTTACTGAACCTCCCTTTTTTCAAGATAGCCCAGTTTATATGCCATGGAAGTAATGATTCATAGATAATACTTTGGGACATATTTCTATGGACAATTGGTAACCCCTGATAGAGTTAAGGCAAGTTGGTTACTAGCAAGTTATTTTTGTTTGTATTGTTTTCATCATAACCAACATTTGCAGTGGGGTCCTTTACAATGATTTCTTTACTCTGAGTCTGTGGCTAGAGTGCTCTTATGGGGTTTTCAGGTGGGGACTAAGTATTACAACCCTCGATACCACAGTATACCATAATGATATGCTTGACTTTCAGAAAAGACACTGTGAATTGTGGCACTAGAGTCAATGGGGCCGTCATAGTCTGTGTTGCTTTTGGACTAGCACAGATATTTTGTTCTGAAGATCTTTCATCTAAACTTTCAGTGCAAGGCATGAACTGAAAAGCCAACATATTTGTCTCTTCACTCTAACTAGGGCTACAGTGGGGAGGAGAAAGCATTCATTGCTACTCAGGGCCCCATGATCAACACCGTGAATGATTTCTGGCAGATGGTTTGGCAGGAAGACAGCCCTGTGATTGTGATGATCACAAAGCTCAAAGAAAAAAATGAGGTATGACCTTTAACCTAAGTACTGAATGTTATACATGTCCTATTGCTATAGAAAAGATATTTTTTTAATAAAAATGCCATGTACTTTACAACAGATTGACAAATGGAAACTTTGAGACATTTAAAGACTGAGCCACATTATGCTTTAAAAAATGGTAATTGGTATTGGTGTTATTCTGTGAATTGTGACTTTATTTCACAGGAGTCGATGTGGTTGGCATATACGCAAGTCCGTCATTTGTATACATGTGTTCCAGTAAGGAAGTGAGGCACCATGAATATCATCCCAATTTAAAGACAGAGAAATTTTTTTAAAAACTTTATTTATTTAACAAACATTTTTTGAGCACCTACTGTGTGACAGGTACTATTTTAATCATTTGGGATAATTAGTGAACAAAATACAGAAAGATTATTGCCCTTAGTAGAATTCAACGTTCTAGTAAAGGAAGAAAGACAAAAAACAATATAATAAATTCATAAATAATATAGGACTTTAGAAAGGGTAAGTGTTACAGAAAAATAAAAGGTATAGCAGGATAAGTGGATTGGGTGTGCTGGACAATGGAGAAGGGGAAGAGTAGGTTGCAATATTACATAGAGTGGTCAGAGTAGACCACATTAAGAAAGTGAGGTTTGAACAAAGACTTGAAAAAAGTTACAAAAACTAAGCAACTTTCTCAAAATCCTCAAAATAAGAAATCCAAGAAAGACATAAAATTGTTGTTGTTAGGTGCTGTCTAGTTGGTTCTGACTCATAGTGACCCTATGTACAACAGAATGAAACACTGCCCAGTCTTGTGCCACCCTCACAATCATTGTTGTGCCTGAGTGTTGCAGCCACTGGGTCAATCCATCTTGTTGAGGGTCTTCTTCTTTTTCCTTCACTGTCTACTTTACCAAGAATGATGTCCTTCTCCAGGGACTGGTCCCTTCTGATAACATGTCCAAACTATGTGAGACAAAGTCTTGCCATCCTTGTTTCTAAGGAGCATTCCAGCTGTACTTCTTCCAAGACAGATTTGTTCGTTCTTCTGGCAGTACACAATATATTCAATATTCTTCCCAACACCATAATTCAAAGGCATCAATTATCTTCAGTCTTCCTTATTCATTGTCAAGTTTTCACATGCATGTGAGGTGATTGAAAACACCATGGCTTGGGTCAGGTGCACCTTAGTCCTTAAAGTAACATCTTTGCTTTTTAATACTTTAAAGAGGTCTTATGCAGCAGATTTGCCCAATGCAATGCATCCTTTGATTTCTTGACTGCTGCTTTCATGGGCATTGATTGTGGATCCAAGTAAAATGAAACCCTTTACAACTTCAATATTTTCTCCATTTATGATGATGTTACTTTTTGGTCCAGTTGTGAGGATTTTTGTTTTCTTTATGTAGAGGTGCAATCCATACTGAAGACTTTCATCAGTAAGTGTTTCAAGTCCTCTTCACTTTCAGCAAGGAAGGTGTGTCATCTGCATATCTCAAGTTGTTTGAGTCTTCCTCCAGTCCTGATTCCACGTTCTTCTTCATATAGTCCAGCTTCTCAGACTATTTGCTCAGCATACACATTCAATAAGTATGGTGAAAGAATACAACCATGATGCATACCTTTCTTGGTTTTAAACCATGCAGTATCCCCTTGTTCTGTTCAAAGGACTGCCTCTTTGTCTATGTACAGGTTCCTCATGAGCACAGTTAAGCGTTCTGGAATTCCCATTCTTCACAATGTTATCCATAATTTGTTATGATCCACACAGTCGAATGCCTTTGCATAGTCAATAAAACACAGGTAAACATCTTTTTGATATTCTCTGCTTTCAGCCAGGACCCATCTGACATCAGTAGTGATATCCCTGGTTCCACGTCCTCTTCTGAATCCAGCTTGAATTTCTTGAAGTTTCCTGTTGATATACTGTTGCAACCACTTTAGAATGATCTTTAGAAAAAATTTACTTGAGTGTGATATTAATGATTGTTTTTGTTGCTAGGTGCCCTCAAGTCCCTTCCAACTCATAGCGACCTCATGTACAGCAGAATAAAACACTGCCTCGTCCTGTGCCACCCTCACAATCATTATGCTTGGGGCCATTATTGCAGCTGCTATGTCAATCCATCTCGTTGACGGTCCTCCTTTTTTTCAAAGACCGTCTACTTTACCAAGCACAATGTCCTTCTCCAGGGACTGATCCCTCCTGATATGTCCAAAGTAAGTGAGATGTAGTATTGCCATCCTCGCTTCTAAAGAGCATTCTGGTTGTACTTCTTCCAAAACAGACTTGTTCATTCTTTTGGCAGTCCATTGTATATTCAATATTCTTTGTAAACACCACAGTTTAAAGGCGGCAATTCTTCTCCGGTCTCCTTATTCATCACCCAGCTTTCTTATGCATATGAGGCAATTGAAAACACCACGGCTTGAGTCAGGCACACCTTAGTCCTTAAAGTGGCATCTTTACTTTTTAACACTTTAAAGAGGTCTTTTGCAGCAGATTTGCCCAATGCAATGTATCCTTTGATTTCTTGACTGCTGCTTCCATTGGCATTGATTGTGGATCCAAGAAAAATGAAACCCTTTACAACTTCATTATTTTCTCCATTTATGATGATGTTGTTTATTGGTCTAGTTGTGAGAATTTTTGTTTTCTTTATGTTGAGGTGCAATCCATACTGAAGGCTGTAGTCTTTGATCTTCATCAGTAAGTGCTTCAAGTCCTCTTCACCTTCAGTAAACAAGGTTGTGTCATCTGCATATCACAGGTTGTTAATGAGTCTTCCTCCAGTCCTGGTGCCATGTTCTTCTTCATATAGTCCAGCTTCTCAGGTTATTTACTCTGATGCACACATTTCCTGACTTTAAACCATGCAGTAGCCTGTTGTTTTGTTGGTACAACTACCTCTTGATCTATGTACAGGTTCTTCATGAGCACAATTAAATGTTCTGGAATTCCCATTCTTCGCAATGTTATCCATAATTTGTTATGATCCACACGGTTGAATGCCTTTGCATAGTCAATAAAGCACAGGTAAACATCTTTCTGGTATTCTCTGCTTTCAGCCAGAGTCCATCTGACATCAGCAATGATATCTCTGGTTCCACATCCTCTTCTGAATTCAGCTTGAATTTCTGGCAGTTTCCTGTTGATGTACCACTGCAACCACTTTTGAATGATCTTCAGCAAAGTTTTACTTGCATGTGATATTAATGATATTATTGAACAATATTGATATTAATGATATTTGTCAATAATTTCCACATTCTGTTGAATCATCTTTCTTTGGAATGGATACAAATATGGATCTCTTCCAGTCAGTTGGCCAGGTAGCTGTCTTCCAAATTTCTTGGCATAGAAGAGTGTGCACTTCCAGCACTGCCTCTGTTTTTTGAAACATCTCAATCAGTATTCTGTCAATTCCTGGAGCCTTGTTTTTCACCAATGCCTTCAGTGCAGCTTGGACCTCTTCCTTCAGTACCATCGGTTCTTGATCATATGCCACCTCCTCAAATGGTTGAACGTTGACCAGTTCTTTTTGTACAGTGTCTCTGTGTATTCCTTCCATCTTCTTTTGATGCTCCCTGTGTCGGTTAATATTTTCCGTGAGAAATCCTTCAATATTGCAACTTAAGGCTTAAATTTTTTCTTCTGTTCTTTCTGCTTGAGAAATGCCAAGCATGTTCCTACCTTTTGGTTTTCTATCTCCAGGTCTTTGCACATTTCATTTTAATACTTTACTTTGTCTTCTCAAGCCACCCTTTGAAATCTTCTGTTCAGCTCTTTTACTTCATTATTTCTTCCTTTAGCTTTAGCTATTCTACATTCAAGAGCATGTTTCAGAGTCTCTTCTACATCCATTTTGGTCTTTTCTTTCCTTCCTGTCTTTTTAATGATGAAATTTTTCTTACTTATAATCTTTTCTAAGGATTTAACTTGAAGAATACTCATCCTGTACATTGTATCATAAAAATAAAATTGTGTAATTCCTGAAAGGTGCCATCCTAAGTACCTCTTACATTTTAGGGCATCTTATTAAGATAATTGACGGTCTGTTTTAGTTAGGTATTTTGTTGTTGTTGTTGTTGTTTGTTTGTTTTCTTTTCAAAATTACCATACAAGGGCTTCCCCATGACAATAAGAATTCAAGAAATGTGGGCTTTCTCTTATACACCTTTGGAGAGTTACAATGCTTGAGTGTAGAATAATTTCGCTGCTAGTCAAGAGAATCCAGACTCACAAAACTGCAACTTATAAGTTTCAAAAAATGTGTTGTTTCTTTGATTTTTTGCCATAATAGATAAAGAATTTTCTGAAATTTATTCTGTAAAAAAAAGTATGTTTTTGGTCAGTACAGGAGGTTATATACTAAATTAACTTATTAAATAAATACGTTTCTATACATCTTAGATGCAAGCTTGAGGTAGCAAAATAAAATCATCTGTCATCTTCTCAGCTGATTCACACACAATAGCAATTTGTAAACATATTAAGGCACAGACAATTCCTGCATAGTTTTATAATATCATTGGTGCTTACCTCTATTGTAGAGAAAACAAGTTTAAAAGGTGTATCCTATGTATATATACAACCATGTATGCATACATACATACATGCATAGAACTTCTGTAATATGGAAGAGTAGATACCTGAAAAATCTCCCACTACAAAACCAGTTATTCTGGGTAAAATATGAAATAGCATGCATAGCAGAGCTTGAAGAAAAGAAATAAGGGAAACCCCAGCAGTCAAAACTGAATAAAAGGCATAAACCAAAGAATTAAAAGTTGCATTTTAATAGCAATACAAAAACTAGAGATAATGCATTAGGTTTGCAGGAGGCTGGGAGTTAGAACTGGACTTTACATAAAATGAGGACCTGTAAGGCTATACATCTTCAGTGAACAGGTTAACTAGAAAAATATAGCTGTCTAACAAAATAGGAGTAAAACAGGAAGTTAATCTGTTTAAGTCTGGCCTTCGCATGAGATAAATAAAAAGATTCTTTGAGAATTCAAAGCCAGAAAAGCCCAGAATTCAAAATCCAGGAAACCCCAGGTGGAAAAGTTAACATAAAAGAAAGTTCTAGGTTGGTAACACTCCTGTGGCACTTTGTAGAAACAAAGGAAAAAACTTTCTGGAGGCACACACTCTCAGCATATGACTCACAGAATTCCCGTAGAAAAAGCCCAGACAATGTAAGCTTACAAAAGAAAATCATGAAACATACAACTAAATAAAACATTGTAAGGAAAAATCAGCAGAAGCAACAAAAAGCAGAAATATATCCCCAAGAAATTCAAATAATAGAAATTACAAGCACAGGCTATAAAATTTTAAATAATTCAGTACATAATATAAAATTTAAAAAAATGAAAAACGATCAAGTTACTATAAAAAATGTTAATAGAATCTAAGAGAACTACTAAAAATTAATATTATATAGATATTAAAGTGAAAAAACTCATTTGACAGTTTTAATAGCAGACTAGACACAGCTGAATAAATACTTTGTGAATGAGAAGATAGAGCTAAGAGGATTACCTAGAAGATAGAAATAACCAAAAAATGAAAGCGAGGTTAGCAGATATACAGGACAGAATTAAAATATCCAACATAGGTCTAATAGAAGTTTTAGAAGAAGAAAAGGGAGAATATAAGAAAATAAGTAACATTTGAATAAACAATGGCCAATAGTTTTTCCAAAACTTGTGAAAGACATGCTCTCTCAGATTCAAAATACACAATAAATTGTAAACTGGGTAAATAAAATAAACCCACAGTTAGAGCCATCAGTGGAAACTGAAAAACAAACAAGAGATGATGTGAACAGCCAGAGTGACTGGCAAAAGGCTTCTCAATAGCAACAATGTTGTTGTTAGGTGCCCTTGAGCGGTTCCAACTCATAGCGACCCTATGCACAACAGAACGAAATACTGCCTGATCCTGCGCCATCCTCACAATCGTTGCTATGTTTGAACCCATTATTGCAGCCACTGTGTCAGTCCATCTCATTGAGGGTCTTCCTATTTCTCGCTGGCCCTCTACTTTACCAAGCATGATGTCCTCCTCCAGGGACTGGTCCCTCCTGACAATATGTCCAAAATATGTGAGACAAAGTCTCACCATTCTCTTTTCTAAGGAGCGTTCTGGCTGTACTTCTTCTAAGACAGATTTGTTCATTCTTCTGGCAACAGTAGAAGCCAAAAGTTAGTGGAATAATACCTACAAAGGGCTGAGAGAAAATTACTGGCAGCCTAGAACTTTATTCCCAACAAATCTATCACACAGGAACAAAGGGTGGAAGAAAGCTATTTTCAAACTAACAAAACTTGGGAGAATTTCCAACCAACAGAACCTTAACAGAATTGCAAGAGATGTAGGGAATGAAGAAGATTTAATCCAGGAGAAAAAAAGACTCAACTATAAGAAATAATAGTAATCAAAGAAAGCAGAATAGGAAAGTAGAACTAAAATACTGGATAATAATATTTAAGATAGAGGAGTAAGAAGAAAGTTAAAATATCTGTGTTAATCATGAAAAGGGTAGAAATAGTGACTAAGTTTAGACTTTAAACTAAATATGTGTGTTAAAATTTTAAGATTGGCCATCAAAAGAATGGAAATAGGATGTATAACTTTCAAACTGGTAAAAGAGGGAAAAGGGTAGAACAAACACACACGCCCACAAAGAAGAGAAAAAAGGTGCATAGAAAAATCAGGATCTATTTTTACCAAATTGGATGCTAGAAATAAATTCAAATAAATCAGTAATCATGCTAATATGGATGAATAGCCTGCCAGTTAAATGCCAGAAATTATCAAACTGGTAAAATTCAGTTTTATTCTACCAGAGGACACAGAAATATTAAAATTAAAAAGATGGAAAAGATATAATGTAAATGTTTTCACAAAGGATATTCATCACCTTACTAATTCAGTTTCTCTTCTTTTAAAAAATAAAATCAACATGGAAAAAGGACCCTAAACTGTGTAATTATTTATAAATTATAATATTTTGAATTATTATGATTCAAAAATTATGAATATTTTGAAAGAATTCAGTTGTATTTTCCAGAGAAGACATTACTTGTCTGTGTTTCATATTTATTTAGGATTAGAACTTGACAAAGCATATGTAAACACAGTCTCTCACAAGGATTACAGAACAGGTTGTAGTCACTGTTTAGGCTGAAGTGTGATTTTTGTTCTCTTGAGCATGTTAATCCTTGAATCTTGTGATGTATTCTGATGTTAGTTCGTTTGTATAGAAAAGGTCAGAAATATGCCTCTAGTGCTTTAACTTGTTCTTAGATCAGAGTTTTATCGGACACAGGAGGCTGAGATTTCCGGTTAGTCAGAAAGCATTTCCTAAGCACCCTAGAGTGTGTTTAGTCTATGACATATTTTAAAGAAGTCCAATTAGGATGATAAGAGCAACTGGTAAATAAGCTGAAGCCTCAACAGACAGTTGCTCTTCTCCTCTGTCTCCAACCAAAACAGTCGCCAATGTATGGACTTCAACTCATGGCGGCCCCATGTGTGTCAGAGTAGAATTGTCCTCTATAGCGTTTTCAGCGGCTGATTTTTTGGAAGTAAATCACCAGGACTTTCTTTTGAGGTGCCTCTGGGTGGACTCAGACCTCCAACCTTTTGGTTAGTAGTTAAGTGTGTTAACATTTTGCACCACCCAGGGACTCCCCATCTCCAACACCAAGATTATTTGTCATCCTACTAATTGTATAAGTCAAATATATACTTTGCAGTAATACCGAGTTAGTTCACTGACGATGCTCAAACCTCTCCATTCTGAGTCTGTAAAGGAATAGAGCCTACCTTGTTCCTTCAAGTGCCACAACCAGACTTGGACCTAACCTGTTGGTGCCATTCCCAGATTTCACATTCTCCGTAGGAGAACAAAATGGGTGTATAGAAATCTAGATTTTTTTTTTTTTTAAATAATGCACACACTGACATGTGGTTGGAGTTTTTATTTTTCTCTTTGGCTGCAGTATTCATAAATTAGAGAGGTGGGTGTCTTTTTTGTTTTTGTTTCTTGGGATTTTTTTCCATTGTTAGTAGTCATAATTTCAAATGCAGCAATAAAAATTTTGACACATTTTATTATTGATTATTTGTTAAATTAAAAATTTCTTTCTGTCGAGACTCTATAGAGATGGAAATATAATATCATAGAGGAAATTTTGATGTTTTACAGATCAAAATGATACTGAGAACTCTGTCTCAAAATACATAGTAGACTTCACCCTACCAGGAAAATGTTGTTTATGAAAAATGTGCTGACCTTCAATAGTGTTAAGTGTCATTGTTTGGAATAGACAGCAATCATTTCCTCCAAAAATACAGAGGTAGAGGTATCTTTAGAAATTCCCAGGCTTTATATTCTCATGACTTTTCAACTCTCTGATTAAAAAAAAATAAAAAATAAATACTGTCCAGATCTTTTTTAATAATCCCAATATTCTTATAGTTACCCACTTTTTATGAAATAAGAATAAACAAAAAAAAATTAATGAAGCTGAAAAATTAGTTATATTGCAATAAAAAAGAAGAGATTTTATGGCTGGTAAATTTGAGTTTCTTCATTTAGATAAATCTCAAGAAGAAGGGAATTCCTCTAAAATGAAACAAAACATTTAAAACAAGGTTGCTTGACTCTTTTAACATGAACTATCCCATGAAGACATAGTAGCCAAAATCTGCAAGGCTGGAGCTAGAAGGCCAGTCCAAAAACAATAAGTAGTGTGTGCACACTTCCAGGGAGCCAAAGTCCTCACACTACTTCTGAAGGTTACTTGTTTCCCCTTTCATCCCTTTCTAGGAAAAAAGGGAAGTAGCTATAAATGTTGACCATATTACACATGCTGTGGAAGATATTTTCTAGCTACTTCCATTTATTGAATCTATGTGATAAGCACAGTTCATATGTAAATTCATCCAACTCTACAAAACAGATCTTACTATCCTTATATTATACATGAGAAAACTGAAGCTCAGAAAGGTTAAGTCATTTACCAAAACCTGCAAGTTGGTGAGTTGTTGTTAGGTGCTGTCAAATAGTGGAGTCCAAATTGTAACCTAGGCTTGTTTGATTTGCAAAGCCCCTGCACATAATTGTTGCCCCAGCATAGTAACAGGGGCCAAATATGCAAGCAAGACAGTAGAAGGTAAGAGATCCACTGGTGGCCTCAACGAGCAGTAAGATACCAGATTTATTTTTCATAAGGTGAAGGAATTACTTGATTATTTGGTCTAACATAGCCCTTCTCTCAAGTATTTAACACAGCCAGATTCTTTCTCTGTATTTACATACATCTTTCATCTGAGCTAAGCTTATATACTTAAGTACTTTAACTACATTTTGCCCATTGGCCTATTCAGCACTTTGCAAACAGTTTAACCTCAAAAAGCCAAACAAAGGCATCCTATTTTATGTTGCCCCTTCTTTCATTCCCTCCCTTTTTCTATCTGGGAAAATTATAGAAAAGACCAACTTTAATCATATTTATTTCACCAGAAAGCTCATATGATGCCTTCGAGCCTTTCAATAGCGTCCTGAAGGGTGAGTTGGTGCACAAAGGAAAAACACAATTCAGGCAAAGCAACAACATACAAAGGCAGAGAGATATAAGAAACCACATGGCATGTCTAAGTTGAACAGTTGGGTATGCTTGAGCATGTGTGACATGGTAGGAAGTGAAAGAAGAGACTGAAAAGATAAGTCATGTGCAGAGAGAATCCAGACTATGCAAAAAAAGGCGGGGGGCTTTATTATATAGGCAGCTTGTTGTTGTGTGCCATCAAGTTGATTCTGACCCATAGCAACCCTATATGACAAAGTAGAACTGCCCTGTAACACTTCCTAGGCTGTAATCTTCATGGGAGTAGATTGCCAGGGTCTTTTCTCCTATGGAGAAGCTGGTGAGTTTGAACAGCCAACCTTTTAGTTAGCAGCCAAGCGCTTAACCATTGTGAAACTGGGGCTCCTATATAGGCAGCAGAGAGCCAATAAAAAGTTTATGAAGTGGAGTGACATAATGCAGTTTGTATTTCAGTAAGGTAATTAGTGGCAGGATAGAGAATTTGGATTTGAGAAAAGCATGGAGAAGCAGAGAATAGGCTAGGAAGTTGTAGCAACAGTACAGGTAAGAAGTAACGAGATACTGAACTAAGGCAGAGGATATTGAGAGGACAGGTTCAAAATGTGTTCCAGATGTGGAAGCCACAGTGCTTAGTTTCTGACTGAGTGTGAGAGAGGCAAGGGAAAGTATGACTTCAGGATTTCTGGTTTGGAAAGTTGAATGAATGGTGATATCACCAACCCAGATGGGCAGGATGATATTTATGAGAGAAGAAAATGAGCTCCATTTTGAACACATTAAGTTTGAGGTCTTGATGTCACCTTGAAGACTAAGGTGTGCCTGACCCAAACCATGGTATTTTCAATCACCTGATATGCATGTGAAAGTGGACAATGAATAAGGAAGACTGAAGAAGAATTAATGCCTTTGAAATTATGGTGTTGATGAAGATTATTGAATATACCGTGGACTACAGAAAAACAAACAAAATCTGTCTTAGAAGAGGTACAGCCAGATTGCTCCTTAGAAGAGAGAATGACGAGACTTCATCTCACGTACTTTGGATGTGAATAGGAGGGACCAGTTCTGAGAAGGACATCATGCTTAGTAAAGTAGAGGGTGAGCAAAAAAAGGGGAAGACCCTCAATGAGATGGATTTACACAGTGGCTGTAACAATGGGCTCAAACAGCAACAATTGTAAGGATGGCACAACCAGACAGTGTTTCATTCTGTTGTACATAGGCTCTCTATGAAACTGACTCGACGGCACCTAACGACAACAAGTTTGAGGAATCCTGGAGGCCTTTGGATGGTAGTTAGAAATACGGGCCTAAAGTTCTGGAGACACATATAGGCTAGAGACAGAGATTTTATTGGTGGTAGGTAATGTCATGGGAATGAACAGAATTAATGTAAAGAGAGTAAAAGAGCGTTTTGTATTCAGTTGTATATTCTACTTTTAACATATTATGAGCATGTCTTTATATTATTAATAATTAAAAACATGATTATAAATGTCTATTAGAATTTTATTGTGTGGATATACTAAAATTATCTAATAATTTCCTTTTAATGGAGCCCTGGTGGTGCAGTGGTTGAGAGTTCATCTGCTAACCTAAAGGTCAGAAGTTCAAATCCACCAGCCGCTCCTTGGAAACCCTATAGGGCAGTTCTGCTCTCTCCTGTAGGGTCGCTATGAGCCAGTACCAACTCAACGGCAATGGGTATTCTTTTTAATAGATAGTTTCCAGTTTTTGTCCACATCTCTGATTATTTCATTAAGATATATTCCAAGATGTCAAATTACCTGGCCAAATGGAGTGAGTTTTTAAAAGAACACATTCCCAATGTGTTTGCCAGAAGTGTTGTATCTAATTCTACCATCATCCTAAGCATCTGGAATTCTCCAAATAACTTCAATGACACTGGGTACATAGTTCCTCTTTCTAAATCATCCAATGTTGTATGTGTTTGTGTACATTCATTCATTTAATAAATATTTATCAAGTACCTATTATGGAGCACTAGTCTAGGCACTTGGAATACACCTTTATTGATAAAACAAGCAAAGATCCATTTCTTCATAGAATCTACAATCTAAAAAGGGAAGCCATAATAAATAAAACCCACTGCTGGTGAGTCAATTCCGACTCATAGCAACCCTATAGGACAGAGTAGAACTGCCTCATAGGATTTCCAAGGGTGTAAATCTTTATAGAAGCAGACTGCCACATCTTTCTCCCATGGAGCAGCTGGTGAGTTCAAACGGCCCACCTTAGGAAACTAAATAAATATTATATACAATGTGTTACAAAGTGATAGCTGCTATAGAAAAAAGAAAACATACAGCAGGATGAGAAAGCTAGGAGGCAGTTTGCAATATGTAATCAGTTGGCCACTGTGGACATTTTTGATAAAGCAGCATTTGATCAAAGAAGTGAGAGATTTAGCCAAGCACAGATCTAGTGTAAGGCAAAGGGAACAGCCAGTGCAAATGTCCTGAGTTGCCTAGAGTGTTAGAAGAAGAACAATGAGGCCAGTCTGGCTGAAACTGAATGTAGGAGGGGGAGAGTGGTGGGAGGTAAGTCAAAGTGGTAACCATTGCTTAGGAAAAGTTTACTGAGGCAGCTAGTGCAATGCAAATATCACGGGAAAGCTGATTTGGAGTCCTGGCTCTATCTCAATTTCACCTTCTATAAAATGGGAATAGTACAACTCCTCACCTTGCAAGGTTGTTGGAAGGGTTTAAGTAATGTCTTACAAATAGGTAACTCTTTGTGTATTAGAAAGTGTTATGCTCATATTATTCACTATTGTTATTAGCCTCACAGATATATTTTAAAATTTATAGCAGCCTAAAAGAATTTTATGAACACAAAAGAAAGTAGGTAATGACCTCACCAAGTCAAATTACAGCTGCTATATATGTCTTTATTTAATTAAATGAATAGATTCCAATAAAGTTTTTTGCAGTGTAAATATTGATTAAGTGTATCCCACAGTTGCCTTAAATTTCTTTATAAAATCTGATGATCATTTAGATGAGAAAAACTGGCTACTCATAACGTAAGTTAATTATAGTTAAAAATGCAGTAGAGCTTTTTAAACTGTACATTTGAAGAGATAATGAATATTCTGATAAAATACTAGTAACAAAGTATTAATTATGCTATGCTATATGCTAAATGTCATGAAATGAAAATACATTCCCTCTATTATTCATAATTAGCCTCAAATATTAGAGTTCAAGTTAGGTAATCAAGAAAATTCATCAAATATACATAGAAAGTCTAGAAACTGAATTGTTTGAACTTCCAAATACTAACCTGTATTGAGCAGTAATGGTATACTAGGAATTAATCCTTACAATAGACCTATGTGTAAACTCCATTTGCAAATGATGACTGTAAGGCATCAGAAGGCTAAGCAACTTGTCCAAGGTCAAAGGGCTAGCAGCCTGACCCCACTTCCTCCTTCTCGCCATTACACTCTGCTGCCTTCTCAAGCTTTCTGCTTATGGTGTGGGAAGTGATTGCAGCCAGAGAGCAGTTTACTTACAAGTCAAGGCTAAATTCGCTAACCATTGTCTTAAAGAAGGAGATAGATAAGGCATTGTGACCTGGTTTAAAGAAAAAAATGAAAATCTGTTGAATTTGTTCATTCAAAGTATTAGACAATTTGGAAGTCTGGACCTGGAACTATGATTGAGAAGTCACACACAAGTTGGAGGTCAGTCTATGGAGTATGGGATGGAAGGCGGATTCACATGCACTATGCCAAGAATGAAAGGAAATTAGCAAGCCAAGTCCCATAACCAAAGTGTCTGTCCAAACAGGACCAGGAAAGGTAATGTTGGAGGCCAACCTAGTGTGCAAATAGTGAAGATACACTGATTGGTTGGTATTCAGCTTTCCTGTAGGACCAGTATTAGATATTATGCAGACTGTCACTGGGCAACTGGATGCAGGGGCATGAACTGGCATCACCAGAGAAATTAGAACCCCATGAAAGACTTTGCTTATCAAAGCACAAAACAGGAATCCATTTAACAGCGTTAGAGGAGACTAAAGCCACAGCAAAAGCAGCAACAAGGCTGCCTAGCCTCTGACTTAGTGCCCCTCCATTGGGTGGAGAGATCAGCAGCCTAGCCTAGCACTGCCCAGCAACAACCAGCAGCCTAATGCATTTCATGGCCCAAACAATGGTGGCCATAAACTCAGAGGCTGGTAGCCCCAAGCAAAATTATTCACCAATTCTTTGAAGCAAACTTATATTTCAAATATAAATTTGCACCTAAATTTAATCTTGTATGTTATATTCAAGTTGCTTTAGTCTGCTTTACTTCTAACTGTAGTTAGAAGCTCTCTTTTCTGACATACATAAGAGTCAGAGTGGAGAATTAAAAAAAAACTAAAATGTTTTATTTGAGCTTAAAACAAGTTTATGTGCATTTGTTCATATTAAAATTTGTTCATTTTTATATTATGTGGTTCAGAGTTTTTTTGTTTTTGTTTTTTAATACTGGTCTGCTGCTTGGAGTCCTAGATCATATAGCTTCTACAAATCACGCCCTTTTGAATCATCAAAATTTCCCATTTCGGGAGGCGAGGCCAAGACGGCAGAGTAGTCAGATGCTTCTGGTGGACCCTCTTACAACAAAGAACCAAAAAAACAAGTGAATTGATTATATATGAAAATCTAGGAGCCCTGAACATCAGAGACAAAGTTGAGGAATCAGACTGAGTGGCAGGGGGAGGGAGAGATGGTTCAGAAGCAGCAAGGAGTTGCCAGACCTGACCTGGTGAGAGCCTGAGCCCTTCAGGCCTGATCAGCTTGTGATGCACGGTTAGGCAGGCAAACAGCAGCGCTCAGGAGGCATTTTCCACATTGAAAGAGACCCAGAGGCATAAAGTTTACTTGCCCATCAAGAACCAGTGAGAAGCAGTCCTCAATCAGTGAAAGATAAGTACTTGCGTCTAGCCTACCGCGCGAATCAAAAACACCTCCCTTAGGGAAGAACCTCTCTCCCATTTCCCTCCCCGCTTCCTGCTCTGCATTGGGTCCGGGTCTGGCTTCAGCAATTGCTGAGTCCCCCGGGCCAGAAGTAGGACCCATCACATGCCGTGAGCCATTCTCCCTGCCTTGGAGAGGGAACAAATTAAAACAGGGGAAAAAATAATCTGCTGGCTCCCCTAGGCCAGGAACTCAGGGTAGGCACCCCTCCTTTGCCTAGGCACAGGCATAAGGGATCCACAGACTTTGAGGGCCTTTCCCCCTGCAGAGACTTGTGTGGGCCCGTTTCAACAGCGTA
>NW_004444100.1:3822941-3824572 GCF_000243295.1 Trichechus manatus latirostris | reverse complement strand
CCAAAACCAAAGACAAAGAGAGAATTTTAAGAACAGCTAGGGATAAACGAAAAGTTGTCTACAAAGGAGAGTCAATAAGAATAAGCTCGGACTACTCAGCAGAAACCATGCAGGCAAGAAGGCAATGGGATGACGTATATAAAGCCTTGAAGGAAAAAAATTGCCAGCCAAGAATTACACATCCACCAAAACTCTCTCTCAAATATGATGGTGAAATTAGGGCATTTCCGGATAAACAGAAGTTTAGGGAATTTACAAAAACCAAACAAAAATTACAAGAAATACTAAAGGGAGTCCCCTGGTTAGGAAATCAAAAACATCAGATAACAACCCAAGACTAGAAAATAAGACAGAGCAACCAGATATCAACCGAGATAGGGAAGTCACAAAATAAATCAAAGCTAAAACACAGAAATTAGGGAAACAGATGTCAACATGTAAAAGATGACAACATTAAAACAAAAAAGAGGGTCTTAAAAAATGTAGACATAGATTTGTTCATATGAAGAGGAAGTTAAGGCGATATAAAGAAATAAAAGACTGGTATAAACTTAGAAAAATATTGGTAAATATTAAGGTAACCACAAAGGAAACTAACAACCCTACAAGTCAAAATAAAAAAACAACAAAAATATAAAGACTCAGCAAATACAAAATCAACAACAATGAAAAAGATGAAAAGAAAATACATAAAGAAAAACAACACAGCCAGAAAATTACGTGGAAAAAAGAAACAGTGAACAACACACAAAAAAAGATCAAAATGACAGCACTGAACTCATACTTATCAATAATTACGCTGAATGTAAATGGACTAAATGCACCAATAAAGACACAGAGAGTGGCAGATTGGATAAAAAACACGATCCATCTATATGCTGCCTACAAGAGACACACCTTAGACTTAAATACACAAACAAACAAAAACTCAAAGGATGGAAAAAAATACATCAAGTAAACAACTCTCAGAAAAGAGCAGATGTGGCAATATTAATCTCTGACAAAATATACTTTAAAGTATGATCCACCACAAAGGATAAGGAAGGACACTATATAATGATTAAAGTGTCAATACACCAGGAGGACCTAACTATAATAAATATTTACACACCCAACAACAAGGCTCCAAAATACATAAAATAAATTCTAACAGCATTGAAAAGAGAGATAGATGGCTCTATAATAATAGTAGGAGACTTCAACACACCACTTTCGGTGAAGGACAGAACATCCAGAAACAAGCTCAACAAAGACATGGAAGATCTAAATACTACAATCAACCAACTTGATCCCATAGACATATACGGAACACTCCACCCAACAGCAGCCAAGTATACTTTCTTTTCCAACGCATATGAAACATTCTCCAGAATAGAACACATACTAGGCCATAAAGCAAGCCTTAACAAAATACAAAGCATCAAAATACTACAAAGCATCTTTTCTGACCATAAAGACATAAAAGTAGAAATTGATAACAGAAAAATCAAGGGAAAAAAATCAAATACATGGAAACTGAACAACACCTCGCTCAAAAGATACTGGGTTATAGAAGAAATTAAGGATGGAATAAATAAATTCGTAGAATCAAATGAGAATGAAAACACATCCTACCAGAACCTTTGGGACAC
>NW_004444100.1:3820547-3822108 GCF_000243295.1 Trichechus manatus latirostris | reverse complement strand
TTAATAAAACAAAAGACAAGAACCGCATGATCTTATCAATCAATGCAGAAAAGGCATTTGACAAAGTCCAACACCCATTCATGGTGAAAACTCTCAGCAAAATAGGAATAGAAGGGAAATTCCTCAACATAATTAAGGGCATTTATACAAAGCCAACAGCCAACATCATCCTAAATGGAGAGAGTTTGAAAACATTCCCCAACATTTCTCAACAGGAATCAGACAAGGATACCCTTTATTACGACTCTTATTCAACATTGTGCTGGAGGTCCTAGCTAGAGCAATTAGGCTAGAAAAAAGAAATAAAGAGCATCCAAATTGGTTGGGAAGAGGTAAAGGTATCTCTATTTGCAGATGATATGATCTTATACACAGAAAACACCAAAGAGTCCAGAAGAAAACTACTGGAACTAATAGAAAATTTCAGTAAAGTATCAGGATACAAGATAAACATACAAAAATCAATTGGACTCCTTTACACCAACAAAGAGAACCTTGAAGAGGAAATCACAAAATCAATACTATTTATAATAGCCCCCAAGAAGATCAAATACTTAGGAATAAATCTAACCAGAGACATAAAAGACCTATACAATGAAAACTACAAGACACTACTGCAAGAAACCAAAAGAGACCTGCATAAGTGGAAAACAATACCTTGCTCATTGATAGGAAGACTCAACATTGTGAAAATGTCAGTTCTACCCAAAGCGATCACAGATACAATGCAATCCCTATCCAAATTCCAATGGCATTTTTTAATGAGATGGAGAAATAAATTACCAAATTCATATGGAAAGGGGATGAGGCCCTGAATAAGTAAAGTATTACTCAAGAGAAACAAAGTGGGAGGCCTCACACTACCTGATTTTAGAACCTATTATACTGCCACGGTAGTCAAAATGGCCTGGTATTGGTACAACAACAGATACGTAGACTGATGGAACAGGATTGAGAATCCAGACGAATTCATCCACCTATGAGCAGCTGATATTTGACAAAGGCCCAAAGTATGTTAACTGGGGAAAAGACAGTCCCTTTAACAAATGGTGCTGGCATAACTGGATATCCATCTGCAAAAAAATGAAACAAGACCCATACCTCACACCATGCACAAAAACTAACTCAAAATGGATCAAAGACCTAAATTTAAAATCAAAAACAATAAAGATCTAGGAAGAATAAATAGGGACAATGCTAAGAGCCCTAATACATGGCATAAACAGAATACAAACCATAAGTAACAATGCACAAGCACCAGAAGAAAGACTAGATACCCGGGAGCTCCTAAAAATCAAACACTTACGCTCATCAAAAGACTTCACCGAAAGAGTCAAAAGACAACCTACAGACTGGAAAAAAATTTTTGGCTATGACAAATCCGATCAGCATCTAATCTCTAAAATCTACAAGATACTGTATAACCTCAACAACAAAAAGACAAATAACCCAATTAAAAAATGGACAAAAGATATGAACAGGCACTTCACCAAAGAAGACATTCAGGTGGCTAACAGACACGTGAAGAAATCTCAGGATCATTAGCCATTAGAGAAATGCA
>NW_004444100.1:3782494-3819244 GCF_000243295.1 Trichechus manatus latirostris | reverse complement strand
GCAGAGAGGATTAGGAGATGGTTGAATGGACATGGGAAATCGGGGTGGAAAGGAGGAGTGTGCTGTCACAGTATGGGGAGAGCAATTAGGGTCACGTAACAATGTATCTATAAATTTTTGTATGAGAAACTAACTTGAAATGTAAACTTTCACTTAAACTACAACAATAAACAAAAAAAGAAAAAAAATTCCCAATTCAATTTCTTTAAAGTAAGAGAGAACGTTGTAAAGCTTGTGAAACAACGTGAGCGCTGAATCTCAAGGTTTTACAGTGTTGCAGAAACTTCTATAATTGTTTCATCAGTATCTGATATACGTGTAATTTTCTTCACTGATTTTTTTTCAATGAAAAATTTATGCAACTGACTTAGTTATTTCACAGAACAACTCTTTTTTTTTTTTTCTTTTCACCCTCATATTTCATTGACTTATGTAATATTTAGTTGAATTACTGGGCTTTCGTAATGAGTACAACTGCCATAAAGAGGTTTGGGAATAAATACAACTTGGTGAACATACAGCTCAACAGGTGGAAACAGAAGGACTGGACTTATTAAGAGAGTGGACCAGGAGTATTCAGTGTTCCATTAGCATCAGCATATTTTACAGAGGGAAGCGGGGGACATTGGTTAATGCTGTGGTTAAGTAACCACAAGTTGCCATGGAGTCCGTTCTCACTCATGGCAACTCCATCTATTTCAGAGCAGAACTGTGATCCATAGGGTTTTCATGGCTGTGACCTTTCAGAAGCAGATCACCAGGCCTTTCTTTCAAAGCGCCCTTGCGTGGATTCAAACCACCAGTGTTATGGTTAGTAGCCCAGCACTTAACCATTTGAATCACTCAGGGTTAAGTAGGTTAAAAGAGCCTGGATTGTATTTCAGTAGACAGTCTGGAAATAAAAGATAGAAAATCTAATACATAAAATGTCATTTGCTTGGAGTGTCCTAGCCCCCAAGGGAATTTTCCCAGAGTCCCTTATGAACACATCTGAACCTCAGTTTCCTCAGCTTTAAAATGATAATATATAAATAAATAAATTATACCTACTACCTGTTCTACCTAACTCAGAGAATTATGGAAAGAGTTAAATGATACCGTGTTGGTGAAGGTAAGTTTAATATTAAGTTGCTGTGCCTGTTAGTAATATTCAGTTAGAGCACTACGAATAAGAGTGTTGTTGCTGTTGTTAGGTGCTGTCAAGTTGGTTCCAACTCACAGCAACCCTATGTACAACAGAACAAAACACAGCCTGGTCCTGCGCCATCCTCACAATCATTACTATGCTTGAGCCCATTGTTGTAGCCACTGTGTCAGTCTATCTCATTGAAGGTCTTCCTCTTTTTTGTTTACCCTCTACCAAGCATGATGTCCTTCTCCGGGAATTTGTCCCTCCTGATAACGTCCAAAGTACGTGAGACCTAGTCTCACCATCCTTGCTTCTAGGGAGCATTCCTGCTGTACTTCTTCCAAGACAGATTTGTTCGTTCTTCTGGCAGTCCATGGTATATTCAGTATTCTTTGCCAACAACATAATTCGAAGGCATCAATTCTTTTTCAGTCTTCCTTATTCATTGTCCAGCTTTCTCATGCATATGAGACAATTGAAAATACCATGGCTTGTGTCAGGCGCACCTTAGTCCTCAAAGTGACATCTTTGCTTTTCAACACTTTAAAGAGGTCTTCTGCAGCAGAGTTACCCAACGCAATACGTCATTTGATTTCTTGACTGCTGTTTCCATGGATGTTGATTATGGATCCAAACAAAATGAAATCCTTGATAACTTTGGTCTTTTCTCTGTTTATCATGATGTTGCTTATTGGTCCAGTTGTGAGGATTTTTGCCTAGCACTGCCCAGCAACAGCCAGTAGCCTAATGCATTTCATGGCCCAAACGGTTAACAGTGGCCAGAAGCTCAGAGGTTGAGTTGAGATGTAATCCGTACTGAAGGCTGTAGTCTTTGACCTTCATCAGTAAGTGCTTCAAGTCCTCATTGCTTTCAGCAAACAAGGTTGTGTCATCTGCATATCACAAGTTGTTTGTGAGTCTTCTCCAATTCTGGTGCCCCATTCTTCTTCGTATAGGCCAGCTTCTCTGATTACTTATTTGCTCAGCATACAGATTGAATAAGTACGGTGAATTGAATAAGTACGGTGAAAGGATACAACCCTGACACACACCTTTCCTGACTTTAAACCACACAGTATCCCCTTGTTCTGTTCAAATGACTGTCTCTTGGTCTATGCACAGGTTCCGCATGAGCACAGTTAAGTGTTCTGGAATTCCTATTATTTACAAAGTTATCCATAATTTGTTATGATCCACACAGTTGAATGCCTTTCATGGTCATTAAAACACAAGTAAACATCTTTCTGGTATTCTCTTCTTTCAGCCAAGATCCATCTGACATGAGCAATAATATCTCTTCTTGCACGTCCTCTTCTGAAACTAGCTCAAATTTCTGGCAGTTCCCTGTCAATGTACTGTTGTAACCGCTTTTGAATGATTTTCAGCATGATTTTACTTGTGTGTGATATTAATGATATTGTTCCATAATTTCTGCATTCTGTTGGATCACCTTTCTTTGGAATGGGTGCAAATATAAATCTCTTCCAGCCAGTTGGCCAGGCAGCTGTCCTCCAAATATCTTGACATAGAGGAGTGAGCACCTCCAGAGCCGCATCTATTTGTTGAAACATCTCAATTGGTATTCCGTCAATTCCTGGAGCCTTGTTTTTCACCAATGCCTTCAGTGCAGCTTGGACTTCTTCCTTCAGTACCATTGGTTCCTGATCATATGCTACCTCCTGAAATGGTTGAACGTTGACCAATTCTTTTTGGTACAGTGACTCTGCGTATTCCTTCCATCTGCTTTTAATGCTCCTGCTTTGTTCAATATTAAGAGTAATTACAATAAATTTAGATAATTTATTGTAATTTAGATAATCTGACCCATTCTACTCTCTTATATGTTGATATAACCCAAATGAAACTGAGCATCTTCTTTTTATTTATTTACCACCACTTTCAATGTGATGATACATGTCTTTAGCTCAAAGAGCAAAATCTCTTGGATTTTAAATGTCTATTTTCTAAAAGGAAAGTAACTTAAAAAGATATATATATACATATATATAAATATATATTTTTTTTTTCCAGGCAACTAAATACTAGCTAGATCTCCTTCTTTAAACACAAATGCCCCAGTTTGGGGAGGCGCGGAGGACCAAAGGGAAAAAAAACTCATAAAAATATGAGTTTGTGTTGCTTATGTTAATATTTTACTTTTGCCATAACGCACTGGTTACAAAGAACCAGTTGATGTCCAGAGTCTTTTGTTCAAGGTTCACTAATTACCTGTTTGTACAAGAGACACAAGGTCCTCTGAAAACCTCTTTTTTTTTTTCCAAATTATGAATTCTTAGAAATAATAGGTAACTTTACTTAAAAGCATCAGCCAGCTAGCTGAAGAAGAGATGATGTGGGGTTATATTCTGCTAGATAGTATGCTATTTTGAATTACCTACCATTAGTGTGGTTTCTCGATATTATCTGTAAGCCAGAGTTTTCCGTCCTTGCATTTCCTGCCTCTTTCATATCATTTTTAGTGCCACAATAAAGAAACCCTGAAAAGCTCATCACAGAAATAATTTGAACATGATTTGTGCTCTTAGAAACAACTATATTTGCAGCTCTCCCCCATCTTGTATTCAAAAGCACCTGCACTTTATCTGGTCTCTTTTTCTACTTTCTCATGAAAGGGGGTGGAGGGATGTATTCAGTGTGTAAAAATAAGCTATTTTATCTCAGAAAGGAGATGGGATGTTAATTAAGGGTTGTTTGAATGAACAAGTCACATTGCATTGTCTACTAGGAGCTGGCTGCCAATTGCTTTTTTGGTAAAGAGTCAAGAAAAACATTCAAGAGGGCCCCGGCAAGCTTGGGAGAGAAGCAAGCAGAGCTTCCATTTATCAAGTAGGTGCAGAAGGCTGCTCCAGTATTGTTAAGATCAGGGTGCAGGCTGTGAGCTCCAGCTTCACAGTGTTTTTTCCAATCTTGAGAGCCACTTTCCTAAAGAGGGGCCTGCTGCTCAGGTCGGATCACGGACAATGGGGCGCGTATTCCAGACAACAGGACTGCTGAATGCCTCTTTTCTCTGCTCAATACCTTTTTCAAGATTCTCGGTCATTCTTCTTGGACTGATGCAGGAGGCATGAGTTTTAAGCTACATAATAGCCTGGGTCTTGCAGCAAAATAATTGATGCTCTTTTGAAAGAAACCAGGCAAATTGGTCAGTATGATTACCTTTAACAAATCGGGGAAGTTTTAGGCATTTGGCCACTGGTAAATGTGAAAGAAACTCAGTTGCTCTGTTTTAAAAAGATTTCTTTTCTTAAAGATGTCAGGCAGAGTAAGCCTGCTTGCCTGACAGGCTTGGGTGTGGGGTGGCATGTAATAGAGCTAAAACAATTTACTTTGTTTGGAAAAGAATGAAAACACAGAGAATGCAATGTGTTTTTATTGTAATGGATGAAAGAAGCAGTGATTTTACTAGGTGAAGTGACTTCGTGTGTGACGCTAGCATGTGGAGTATTTGGTACTTCTGAGCCTGACACAGCCCCGGACATGTGTTTCGGATGCTTTACATGTCTTGTCCTTTAATTCTGTGATTCTGTGGCTCTTTTGCTGCTCTTCTGTATCCATAAGTAGTGATTTTTTTTCAAACGTGGTTTTATGCTTTTGATATAAATGTGCAGAAACAAGTCTCTGGGTATTATAACATCCTAATCGACGGCAACAGATGAAGGAATTTCTGTATAAATATGTATGTGTTGGGAGAAAATGATTAGTGCTATTGTAAAGATATTTCTAAAGTTAACATTGCTTCCCTGGGCACTCCAAGTAAAACATTACTTTTTACCCTTTGTATTCTTAGTGATTAAAATATGTGGTAAAAAAAATTAATAGCTGCTTTTCAATTGTTTAAAAGTTAAATAATAAATAACATGAGGTTATATCTATGCCTGAATCTCATTCTGTAGTTTTCTTTTAATGATGTGGCCTTGATATAACAACAATCAAATAATATTTAGTGTATGAAAATCTAATCACTTTAGGTTAAAAAAACTATAAGCCAGTATCATAAAATATAATAATAATATTATTAACATATTCTGAGTACTTTCTATGTGCCTGGCTTTGTTCTAAGTGTTTTTCATGTATTAAATCATGAGGAAACTGAGGCCCATAGAGGTTAGGTAACTTGCTTAGGTACTCACAGCTAGTAAGTGGTAGAACCAAAATTTGGATCCATGCTTTCTGACTCTAAAGACTGCACCCTTAACCACCGTATTATATTGCCTTGCCTACAAATATAATTATTATTACTCTTATTATGTCCTTCAGGAAGGATCTATGATACAACAATTTTTTTAGATTAATTGTGTTATGCATTTATTTCAATGGACCCCATAAGTGAAGAAACCATTGGTCCTGGAAAATATAATACCATAGATGTATTACTGCTATTCTTATTAGATACCCTAGTCTGATGAAGCAGGAAACACGTGACTTGCCTTAATTGTTGTGGTAGAACATTCCCTTTATTTCTAGTTGTCACATGATAAACTATGAGTCAAATTTTTGGATCTCAATTTCTGTGTGGAGTTTTGAAAACTTTTGCCATAATTACCTTTTTTACGGGGTTAGTAGCAACAGTGTTCGGAAGGCACAAGTAAAAACTGATACTTTAAAAAAAAATGTATTGAGATATAATTTACATACCATAAAATTCACTCATTTAAAATGTACAATTCAATGGTTTTAGTATACTTACAGAATTATAAAACTTGATATTTGATTTTTTTCAAATTAATTAATTAAAAATCATCTTTGAGATGCTTAAATGAAAAGTGCTCCAAGGCTGATGAAAACCATTAATGTTTTCTGTGTTCCTCCCCCGTCCCTAGAAATGTGTGCTATACTGGCCTGAAAAGAGAGGGATATATGGGAAAGTTGAGGTTCTAGTTATCAGTGTGAAAGAATGTGATAACTACACAGTTCGGAACCTGGTCTTAAAGGTAAGATTATGAAGCTATAGTTATCTACAAAGTAGCTGATGATGTAGTATTGCATTTCTACTTTGAAATTATTCATCCTCCTAAGTACTACAGATTCAGTTTAAAGAAATTAAATAATACGAAGATCAAAGAGAAATTATAATCATTTCCTAATGCATTTCTTTGTTGTCAGCTACTATAGTATTTGGAATCATTAAATTAATATAAGTAGATATTAAGGAGATTCATTGTGTAGGATGTTATGGTCTTTTAATTTGAATAATTAACGCATCCCTGATTGAACCTTTTGAAAGTCTTTAACTAAAGGTTTGTGCTAGAGAGCTTACCATGGCTTTTTTTTTTTAATGTCACTTTGGTCTAAGCAGCTTTAAATAAGTAAGGCCTGGAAACTGAAAACGGAGAATCTGCACTTGTGGGTGGCCGTGGGCAGCAAGACAAGCCAGAAGTGTTGATGAGATCTTCAGAAACTTGGAGTTACAGAAACTTATAGGGACTTTCCCAGACAAGATTATGTCATAGAAAAATTATCTTGTTTAACTTATTGTAGGCAGATGGAGAGGAAAGTTGCCATGGTATTATTTTTTCCTCTAGAGGATGATCACCCCAAAGATTTCAATCCTATCTAGAACATCACTGTTGGGACAGAATCATCTTAGAGAGGAAGAGGGTGGAGGCAGAGCTGCAGTGACAGTTTTTATTGAGAAGTGTTGGATAGGAAGGCACTTACGGAAAACTGTTTTCAACACATGTCCTCCAGTGCTTAGTATATATATGCTAAGCCCCCAATCAGGCACTGGGGTGCAAAGATGATGCACATGGACTCTGTGCTCAAGGTATTTTCAATCAAACAACTCCATGTAGCTCCTTTATTATTGCGATTCCCCACTACTACTGTTAAATGCTGGAATTGGGGATGAGTGTAGAGGTATTAGAGTGACTGAATATAAAATTATGTGTTCTTTTATTGGTTAACCAGTTGCTATTGAGTTGATTCCAACCATGGTGACCCTGTATGTGCCAGAGTAAATCTGTGCTCCATAGGGTTTTCAATGGCTGATTTTTCAGAAGTAGTTCACCAGGCCTTTCTTCCTGTTAGCAGCTGAGCATGTTTACCAGAGTCCCTGGGAGGTGCAAATGGTTAACATGCTTGGCTGCTAATCGAAAGGTTGGTGGTTCAAGTCTACCCAGAAGCACCTGGGAACTGATACTGGTTAACTCGTTATATTGATTAACATGTTTATAATAACCTTTGCAGAACACTCAATGGAGCAGGAAACACAATATCCCAGTTCTTTCTTGGCTACATTTTCCATCTACCATTTCATTCATTGTAACTAATTATAAACCTATATTTAGCAACTGTTATGTATACACTATCCATGTGAAATGTATATCTCATTTAATAAGTGCTGTCAAACTTTGACATCAGGATATGCATAGTAAGGCTTCCTCAAGGTGAAAGGGCATTCTTCAAAAATCTCCTGTTTCCAAAAAGCCACATTTTTCACCTAGAAATAAAGTTTCCAGCAAGCTAGGAGGGACAGAAGGTGTACATTATTGTGATTTGAATAACTTTTAGTTCCACATGTGAATGAGGTGTTTGGTGGCTGTTGCTATTTTCAGCAAGGAAGTCACACCCAGCATGTGAAGCATTACTGGTACACTTCATGGCCTGATCACAAGACTCCTGACAGTGCCCAGCCCCTTCTACAGCTCATGCTGGATGTAGAAGAAGACAGACTTGCTTCTGTGGGCCGAGGGCCTGTGGTTGTCCACTGCAGGTAAGGCATGAACTATCCTTTCCGCCTAAGCACCTGTCCATTCTTTGTAAAGTCATAGAGTGGGTGGGGGTTGGGTTTTGCTTCCTGGATGTGACCTGGTTGGTAGATTAAATATTTATCGAAATTGGTTAACTTCTAATATTTGAGACACTAGACCAAGATGATAATTATGGAAATGAAGTCACATTTTTAGGGCATCTTCAGAGAGAAATTACACAGTTGACAAAATGCAAGTTCTGAGTGGTTCAGGGAACAGGAAAGCTTAGTCATCTACCTTGAAATTTATATTTATCCATTTAGTCTCATAAGCCTCATATACACTAAGAATTACAGATATGTTGTTTGAAATCATCAATGCTTTTTGTGTTGTTTCAAGATGGCACCTTAACTGTACTTGGAATGATTCTTGATAATGTTTAATATTATGTCAAATTTGGTAAAAATCAGGCAACTCTTTTAAAAGTTATCTCATAAAAACCAGACAGAAATAAATTTGGTAGTTCGCCAAAAGGAAAACAAAGTGCTGTTACCAGAACATGGGGTATTGGATGGCAGGGTCACGAAAGCAAAAGATGTCCATGATGGTTCTCTTTTCTAATTTCTAGCTTAAATCTCTCCTGCCATAAATGATGCCTCTTCCCCTTTGTTTTCCTTTGAATATATCCAAATTAACGCAGGTAATTTAAAATTTGCTTATATAACCAGCCATTTATTATCCATACTTTCTCAAAATAATTTGTGTTGCTTTGTTTAACCTTTTCATAAGTCTTTTAAGATACCCTTTGATAACAACTTTAATAAATTTAAAAAATATTATTTTAAATTATAATTTTAGCCTCCTTTTTTGGACCTTTGTGGGCTAATTAAGAGCAAATTTTTCTATATGTCTATTTATCCAAAGAAGTCATTATCCAGCTTCTAGCAGAGGGCCTTAGCCTAAACATAGCTTGGGTTAAGGGAAGACAACCTCGTTGGCCATATTTTAGAACTGGAACTGTTCCCCACCCAAAATCATAAAACAGTCAGGGTATCTAAAACCAACTAGCCATTTCCCTTATAAAACCAGTTCCCCTTCTGATTACTGTTTCTAAGAATGAAACCATCTTTTTTTCCAAGCACTCAACATTCAATGTCGACAGTTATCTTTGGCCATTCTCTTAACTCCATCCTCAGTATCTAATCAGTCACCAGATTGTCTTTCCCTTCAAAGCTTCTCCCGTAATCACTTCCTGCCCAACTACCCTAGTTCAGGCCCTTGTGACCTCATCCATGTTTTTAGAAGTAGTTGGCTAATTGCACACACATATCCTCATCCCCACTTTAGCCTACCCTGTGCACTTCTCTTGGCTGATGTTCCTAAAACCCTTTTTCATCATATGAAGTCCTGTTCAAAACATCTTAATGGCTTCCCATAGCCTACAGCAAAAGTCCTTAATGTCGGGCCTATGGAGAAACTAGGGGGTTAGAGAGCTCCTTGAAATTATTTGGACACATTTGAATACATAAGCTTATGTGACTTTTTCTGGGGATGACAGTTTATCATTTTCATTCTCAAAAAAAAAAAAAAAAATTACCACTGGCTTAGAAGACGAAGTCCAAACCTCTTAACTTTCTATATAAGATTCTTTGTAGGACCCAGTGGCAACCTGGGTGGCACAAACAGTTAAGTGCTCCACTACTAGTCAAAAGGTTGGCAGTTCACGCTTTGGAAATTGATTTCACGCTTTTTTAAAAAGCTAGAAATAGAAGTATCATACGATCCAGCAATCCCACTCCTTGGAATATATCCTAGAGAAATAAGAGCCATCACATGAACAGATAAATATGCCACCCATGTTCATTGCAGCACTGTTCACAATAGCAAAAAGATGGAAACAACCGAGGTGCCCATCAACGGACAAATGGATAAGCAAATTATGGTATATTCACACAGTGAAATACTATGCAATGGTAAAGAACAACGATGAAGCCATGAAACATCTTATAACATAGAGGAATCTGGAGGGCATTATACAGAGTGAATTTAGTCAGTCACAGAAGGATAAATATTGTATAAGACCACTATCATAAGAACTCAAGAAAAGGTTTAAACACAGAAGAAAACATTCTTTGATGGTTACGAGGGTGGGGAGGGAGGGAGAGGGTTATTCACTATCTAGATAGTAGACAAGAATTATCTGAGGTGAAGGGAAGGACAGCACACACTACAGGGGAAGTCAGCACAACTGGACTAAACCAAAGCTAAAAAGTTTCCTGAGTACAACCAAATACTTCGAGGGACAGCGTAGCAGGGGCAGGGGCCTGGAGACCATGGTTTCAGGGGACATCTAGGTCAGTTGGCATAAAAGAGTTTATTGAAAAAAATGTTCTGCATCCTACTTTGGTGAGTGGTGTCTGGGGTCTTAAAGGCTAACAAATGGCCACCTAAGATGCAGCAATTGGTCCCAACCAACCTTGAGTAAGGGAGAATGAAGAACACCAAAGACACAAGGGAAGTATTAGCCCAAGAGACAGAAAGGGCCACATAAACCAGAGACTGCATCATCCTGAGACCAGAAGAACTAGATGATGCCCGGCTACCTCCAATGACTGCCTGACAGGGAACACAACAGAGATTCCCTGTTGGAGTAGGAGAAAAGTGGGGTGCAGAACTCAAATTCTAGTAAAAAGACCAGACCTAATGTTCTGACTGAGACTGGAGGAACACCAGAAAGCACGGCCCCCGGACTCTCTGTCAACCCAGAAATAAAACAATTCCCAAGGCCAACACTTCAGACAAAGATTAGACTGGACTATGGGACATAAAATGATACTCATGAAGAGTGTGCTTCTTAGTTCAAGTAAATACATGAGACTAAATGGGCAGCTTCTGTCCAAAGGTGAGAAGAGAAGGCAGAGAGGGTCAGGAGCTGGTTGAATGGACATGGGAAATCAAGGGTGGAAAGGAGGAGTGTGCTGTCACAGTACAGGGAGAGCAATTAGGGTCACATAACAATGTATGTATAAATTTTTGTACGAGAGACTAATTTGAATAAATTTTCACTTAAAGTACAAGAAAAAAAGATTAATAATAAATAAATAAATAAAAACAAAAGGTTGGCAGTTCAAACCACCCACAGTCACCTTGGAAGACAGACCTGGTGATCTGCTTCTGAAAAGTCACAGCCTTGAAAACCCTATGGAGCATGGAGCAGTTCTACTCTGCACACATGGGGTTGCCATGAGTTGGAATCAACTCAATGGCAACTTAGAACAAAAATATACACCCCAGTGTACCCTCCCTGTCTTATTTCCCACTGTTCCTCTAAAATAGCTCTCTCTTCAAGTCAAGCTAGTCTACTCATTGTCATACATCATATATCCTGTTATAAATTTGTTCTTTTCTTATACCATTCCCTCACACGGAATATTCTCCCTCTGTCATGATAACCAAAACTCCTGTCATTATTAGAGTACAGTTAAAATCCTATTTCATCAATGAAATAAACTCTGTATAGACAATTCAACAAAAAAAGAATCCATTCCTTTTCTCAATCCCTCTAGCACTCACATTCAACATGAAACAAGTGCCAACTATGAAAAATAAATGTCATTTGAATGCCAAGAGGAGAATTATTAATTCTAATCATGGGGATTGAAGAAACCATCTGAAAGTTGGAATATGTTGAAGTGGGCCTTGAAAAATGACTAGTGTTTAAGGTTTTAAAAGGTGGTGAAGGGGGAAATTCTGACTAATAAAGTATCATTAACACAGAAAGAAAAATTGGAAAATAAAAGGCATTTATTGTAATGATTCATATAAAGAAGAACAGGCACAGGGACAACTGCAGAAGGGCATAAATCTTGAAAGATAGTCATGTTCAGATTGTGTGTGGCCATGAATACCATGGTAGGGAGCTTAGACATTATTCTATAACTAATGGGAGCCATGAACAGTTTGGAGTAGGGAATAATATGATTAGGTCTTTGTTTTAGGAAGATTAACCTACAGCTGTGTGTATGGTGAATTAGTCCAGGAAAAACCTTGAGACTTGGAAACCATAATGAGATCATTGCTTTAATTTAATCATAAAACAAGAAGATGCTGAAAACGTGAGCACAGTCTACAGAAAGGGAAGCATAGATCCCAAAGGCTCAGCGGAGGTGGAAAATATAATAATTGGTAACAGATTGGCTGTGGGAGGTGAGAGAGAGGGAAGACGTTAAAGATGGCTCCAAGATTTCTAGGCTGGAAAAGTTGTGCCTGGCTGGTAATACCATTGAGGGGAAAGATAATGAATTCTGTTTTAAATATATCGAATTTAGATACATTGAATTGAAGCAAGTGCAGAATAGTGACATCAAGAGTGCCAGCTAGGATATGAAGTGCAATCTAGAGTTTAGAAGAAACTTTGGGAATTTAGATGTAGGTTTGAGAGACATTTACATAAAGACTGTGAGTGGAGACTGTGAGTGGTTGAAACTGCTGAAAGAGACAAAAAAAGAGAGAGAAAGGGCTTGTTAGGTTGAGTTTATGGACATACTGTTTAGGGTAAATTAATGTGTAAACCCTTTTGGACAGACAATGTTTCTATTTAACTATCACCTCTGTATAATGACTTGGAAATGTTTCCTCTCCTAAACTAAATTGAATCCAGTTATTCACTAGAATCCTCAATATTAATATATCCAAGACCAAGTTCCCCATCTCTGTCCCCAAATCAGCCCTTATTCCAGAATTCCCCTTTAGCTCAGTGGTGTCACCATTCTTCCAGTACTCGAGACTTAGTCACCTTTACACTTTGCTCACTCTTCAGTTCCAGTCCCTCTAGACTCACATTTTTTGATGCCTGAAGTCTTTCCCGTCCTTTCTACTGCTCATATCTTACTTAAGTTCAGGTCCTAATTATTCTTTCTAGAATTATTACAGTGCCTTTTTCACTCTTCTCTCACTCATGACATCTTCTCACCGCACTCATCCTACTACTGTTGTTGTTAGGAGTTGTCAGGTTGATTTCAACTCACAGCAACCCCATGTGACAGAGTAGAACTGCCCCATAGGGTTTGCTAGGCTGTAACTTTTATAGCATAGCTTCCAGCATCACAGGAACACGAAAGCCACCACAGTGTGATAAATGACAGAAGTGTGGGGTATACCACTGGTATTTTAAATAACAGCAGGGTCACCCATGGTGGACAGGCTTTAGCTGAACTTCCAGACTAAGACAGACTAGGAAGAAGGATCTGGTGGTCTACTTCTGAAAAAATTATCTGATGAAAACCTTATGAATAGCAGTGGAACATTGTCTGATATAATGCTAGAAGATAAGCCCTTCAGGCTGGAAGGCACTCAGAATACGCTGGGGAAGAGCTGCCTCCTCAAAGTAGTGTCAATCTTAATGACACGGATGGAGTCCAGTTTTCGGGACCTTCATTTGCTGATGTGGTGTGACTCAGAATGAGAAAAACCAGCTGCAAACATCCATTAATAATCAGAACATTGAATGTGCGAAGTATGAATCTAGGAAAATTGGAAATCCTCAACAATGAAATGGAACACATAAACATCAATATCCTAGGCATTAGTGAGCTACAATGGCTGGCATTGGCTGTTATGAATTGGATGATCCTATGGTATACCATGCCAGGAATGACAAAATTGAAGAGCAATGGCATAGCATTCATCGTTAAAAAGAACATTTCAAGATTTATCCTGAAGTATAATGCTGTCAGTGATAGAATAACATCCAGATGCCTACAAGGAAGACCAGTTCATACAACTATTATTCAAATTTATGTACTAATCACTAAGGCCAAAGATGAAGAAATTGAAGATGTTTACCAACTTCTGCAGTCTGAAATTGATCAAACATGCAATTAAGATGCATTGATAATTACTGGTGATTGGAGTGTGAAAGTTGGTAACAAAGAAGGATTGGTATTTGGAAAATATGGCCTTGGTTACAGAAATTGCATTACAGAATTTTGCAAGACCAACAAGTTCTTCGTTGTAAACATGTTTTTTCAACAACATAAACAGCGACTATACATGTGGACCTCACCACATGGAATATACAGGACTCAAATTGACTACAACCGTGGAAAGAGACAATGAAAAAGATCAATCTCATCAGTCAGAACACGGCCAGGGGCTGATTGCAGAACAGTCTATCCATTGCTCATATGTAAGTTCAAGTTGAAGCTGAAGAAAATTGGAACAAGTCCACCAGAACCAAAGTATGACCTTGAGTATATTCCACCTAAATTTAGAGACCACCTCAAGAATAGATTTGACTCATTGAACACTAATGACCGAAGACCAGACGAGTTGTGGAATAACATTAAGGGCATGATACATGAAGAAAGCAAGAGGTCATTAAAAAGACAAGAAAGAAAAGACCAAAATGGATGTCAGAAGAGACTTAGAAACTTGCTTTTGAACATAGAGTAGCTAAAGAAAAAGGAAGAAATGGTAAAGAGCTGAACAGAATCTTTTGAAGGTCGGCTTGAAAAGACAAAGTAAAGTATGATAATGAAATGCGCAAAGACCTAGAGTCAGAAAATCAAAAGGGAAGAACATGCTTGGCATTTTTCAAGCTGAAAGAACTGAGGAGAAAATTCAAGCCTCGAGTTGTAATATTGAAGGTTTCTTCAGGGAAAATATTAAACAACACAGGAAGCATCAAAAGAAGATGGAAGGAATATGCAAAGTCACTGTACCAAAAAGAATTGGTCAACGTTCAGTCATTTCAGGAGGCAGCAGATGATTAAGAACCAACGGTACTGAAGGAAGAAGTCCAAGCTGCACTGAAGGCATTGGTGAAAAACAAGGCTCCAGGAATCGATGGAATACCATCTGAGATGATTCCACAAATGAATGCAGCACTGGAAGTGCTCACTCATCTATACCAAGAAATTTGGAAGATGGCTACCTGGCCAACCGACTGGAAGAGGTCCATATTTGCACCCATTCCAAAGAAAGGTGATCCAACAGAATGCAGAAATTAGCAAACAATATAATTAATATTACACACAAGTAAAATTTTGCTGAAGATCATTCAAAAGTGGCTGCAGCAATATATTGACAGGGAACTGCCAGAAATTCAAGCCGGATTTAGAAGAGGATGTGGAACCAGGGATATCACTGATGTCAGATGGATCCTGGCTGAAAGCAGAGAATACCAGAAAGATGTTTACCTGTGTTTTATTGACTATGCAAAGACATTCAACTGTATGGATCATAACAAACTCTGGATAACATTGCAAATAATGGAAATTCCGGAACACTTAATTGTGCTCATCAGGGACCTGTACATAGACAAAGAGGCAGTCCTTTGAACAGAACAAGGGGATACTGCATGGTTTAAAATCAGGAAAGTTGTGTGTCAGGGTTGTATCCTTTCACCATACTTATTCAATCTATATGCTGAGTAAATAATCCGAGAAGCTGGACTATGTGATGAAGAACAGGGAATCAAGATAGGAGGAAGATTCATTAACAACCTTCAATATGCAGATGACACACCTTGCTTGCTGAAAGTGAAGAGGACTTGAAGCACTTATTGATGAAGATCAAAGACTACAGCCTTCAGTATGAATTACATCTTAACATAAAGAAAACAAAGATCATCACAACCGGACCAATAAGCAACATCATAATAAACAGAGAAAAGATTGACGTTGTCGAAATTCCATTCTACTTGGATGCACAATCAACACCCATGGAAGCAGCAGTCAAGAAATCAAATGATGCATTCATTGCATCGGGCAAATCTGCTGCAAAAGACCTCTTTAAAGTGTAAAAAAGCAAAGATGTCACCTTGAAGACTAAGGTGCACCTGACCCAAGCCATGGTGTTTTCAATCGCCCCATATGCATGTGAAAGCTGTACAACGAATAAGGAACACCGAAGAAGAATTGATGCCTTTGAATTATGGTGTTGGCAAAGAAAATTAATATACCATGGACTCCCAGAACAATGAACAAATCTGTCTTGGAAGAAGTACAGCCAGAACGCGCCTTAGAAGCAAAGATGTCAAGACTTCGTCTCACATAGTTTGGACATGTTATCAAGAGGAACCAGTCCCTGGAGAAGGACATCATGCTTGGTAAAGTAGAGGGTCAGTTGAAAAGAGGAAGGCCCTCAAGGAGATGGATGCAAGAATCGGCTTGAGCATAACAACGGTTGTGAGGATGACGCAGGACCAGGCAGTGCTGTTGTACGTAGGGTTGATGGCACCTAACAACAACAACCTTTATGGGAGTAGATCTCCCGGTCTTTCTTCTGCAGATCTACTGGGTGAGTTCGAACTGCCAACCTTTTAATTAATAGCCAAGTGCTGAACTCTTGAGCTTCCAGGGCTCCTACTCATCCTGCTACATATAACTAAATGAAAGAACGTACTTTAAGCACTTAGCACAGGTCCTGGCTTATATTACTCAATATATGATAGATGTTTTATTATTATTACTTCTAATTATTGTTTCAGATTTAAAATTACCCATTTAAAAGAATATAATTTACCTCTGTGGTCTTTCCTCCACCTTTTTATTCTTTATCTTTTCAGCGCAGGGATAGGTAGAACCGGATGTTTCATTGCTACATCCATTGGCTGTCGACAGTTGAAAGAAGAAGGAGTTGTTGATACACTAAGCATCGTCTGCCAGCTTCGTGTAGACAGGTGAGTGTTTGAGGGATCGTTTAATGGAGTCTTCACTTCAGAAGAGTTTCCGTTAGTCACAACCTGATCTGATCAACCTGACTTTATAAACATCCCAGGCACTCAAGTCCTTTATCTCAACAGAGATCTGTGTAAAATGCTTAGGAATACACATTACCTTAAAAAGTCTCTAAAAACATGTTACTTATAACACCAACCCTCAAAAAGTCCCAGAAGTAAAGCTCATGCTTAATACATCTCTAATACAGATTGTTTATACTGGTAGCTGTTCCTTTTTTATCTTACACTCTATTCCTTTATATGTGAGGATGGTGCAGGACCAGGCAATGTTTCATTCTGTTTCACGTAAGGTCGCTATGAGTCCGCTATGAGTTGGAGTCCACTCTACAGACGGTACCCAACAATAAAAAACAATTCCTTTATATGTACTCTGCATTCTCATTTGACTTTATCATTTACTTTAGGATCTTGATCCTTTAAAATGATGCCTATGTGGTACTATAGAGTTGTTTTTATATACAGATAGTTTGATCACTTTTGTAATAACTTCTATGCTATGTTTTGAAGAAAAAATAAAAAACCTCTCTTCCTTGCTTCATTATTAAGTGTACCTGGGTCAATGAATAGTTGAGTTAGTGATAGAGAAAGTGAACTGATGGTCCTTGAGAGAGAGCACAGAGACAAAGATGCTGTAGGGTATATGAGTAGCTGGTCTCTATGGTAAGCAATTCAATATAGTGGAAAAAGAATTGTTCTGGAACGCTAAAAGGTTGGATTCTCTTCATTCACTTATACAGCAAATATTCATTTCTCACCTCCTATGCCCTAGGAATTCCTCTCGCTGCTGCAAATACAGAGTTAAACAAGATGAGTGAGGCCCCTGCTTTCTTAGAGTTGACCTGTTGACAGAGAGGGGCAGATAGTAAACAAGCAAAGAAACATGATAATTTCAGACAGAAATAAATGCTATGAAGTAGTAAAACACGGAGGGTTCAGGAGCTGAGTTTCTTGGACTTCAACCCTATGACCTAGACTTTCCTAAAAGTGAAACTATATGATTACTTTTAAGATTCATTCAACAGAAAGGGACAAAAGGATAGTTCTGAAAATCTAATGGGGTAGTATGTATAAAGCACTTAGACCAGAGCCTGGCACATAGTAAGTGTTCAATAAATGCTCACTGTGTTATCATTGCCATCACCATTATTAAAATTATCAAAAAAGTTTCTTTTTCTTCTAAAAATTAAACATTCAAATTCTCCAGGCCAGATTAGGTTTTCCTTCTTCTATACTTCCAGAGTGCACTGGATTTTCCTCTCTCAGGCATCTCCCCATTCCTACCATCCATTGTTTCTTTTTAAATAATAGCCTTTAAGTCTTTGTAAATCCATAATCCTTATCTTTCTCCTTTTAATTTTGACTTCCTTATTAGAGGCTATTCATCATGCTGGTTAAGATTTGGGGCTCTGGAAAGCCAGGGTTTGCATCCTGGCTTCCACCATTTTCTGGTTGAGTGACGTTGAGGGAGTTACTGAACTTCCCCAGGCCTGTTTTCTCTTCTGAAAAATGGAAGTAATAACAGCATCTACCTCATATGGCTGTTGTAAAGATTAAAAGAGATAATCTATGTAAAATGTCTGGCACCTAATAAGCATTCAATCAAGCTTAGTCACATTTATTATCAATATATATAGCAAATAACCTAAACACACATCTATAAACTGGAGATAATAATAGATACCTCACAGTGTTGCTGTAACATTTAGATGAGATTAAACCTGTGAAGTAGTTAGTAAAGTGATTAATCTATGTTTCTTATCTTCTCTCCACCCTTCCTACTTCCTCCTTTCCACACCCCACATGTAACTGCTTCCAAAAAATATTTTCTTTTTGTACATAAGAATATCTGCTCCCATTTTCTCTTCTCCTCCTCTTGTAATTGCCATCTTAGTCTCCTGCAACCTCCTTGCCTTCCATCCAGTACAGTCCATCTCTACCTGTGATAAGATCCAGATGCTTCACTTCAGACTTTGGGATCTACCTTCACCCAAAAGAGGAACCCTAAGTCAGAAGATAAGAGCTGCTCCTACAGTGGCCTGGATCTCTCCTGTTTTGTGCTTCGGTAAACAAAAATCCTGCACTGGACCCCAAATTCTGTAGGAACTGCAGTTCATACCTCTGAGCCCTGCTTTTCAACTATCTAGTGCCAGAACTCCATGAACGCCAGATTCCTGCATAGATCTAATCTAACTCCATACCAAGTTGGCCTCCAACGCTACCTGTCCTGACCGTATTTGGAATGACATCCTGGAAAATGGACTTCACTTATTAACTTTTTTGTCTCTTGCTACTATTGAATCTTGCCCGTTCACCCTCCTATCTCCGACCTCCCCCACCTGCCTTCGTAGGTTGACCTCCACCTTGGTTTCTACTTCTTAGTCACATTCTCCTGTCAAGCCCACCAAATTGTCCTCTAGTTTTGAATGGAGTCACAAATACATTTTTTAAACAATTTTTTGTAAACCATATCACAATGCTTTTTCTATCTGCTCCTTCCTTCCTAAAGCAAATGGTCAGAAATTTTAGCCTTGGCCTGCTAATTGGAGTCACTACCAAGGTTTTCCCACGGGTTTGTCTTTTTACTCCTGATAGGATCTTCAAAACAAATCCAACTTCTCTGATGATCTGAAGCCCACAGGCTCCTTACTGCCCTGAATTTGAATTACTGCCAATATATGTCTCAACAACTTTCCATCTGATTTATTAATCAGGCTCCCTTCTACATGAATTCTTTTTGAGCAGCTACTTCTATTGTTTATGAAACAGATCCTCTCCTTATAACTTCCCTTGAAAGGTCTTCCTTCTGCCTTCCTTCCTTCACAAGATCAACATCAACTTTCCTTTTCTTGTCTCTTCCTTCTGTTGTTCACTCTTCCACTTATAATGAAAAAGAAAAAAGAAAATCTTCCTCTTTTCTTTCACTTTACCTTACCTTTTTTCCCCAACCCTTCTTCCCTCCTGCTCCAATTCTTTAGCACTTTCCTGTCATGTTGTTGTTAGGGTCCAACTAATAGCAACCTTATATATAACAAAAAGAAACAATGCCAGGTCCTGCACCATCGTTTTTAAAATTTTACTTTGTAGCTGACCGCTGTCATCGACCATGTCCTTGACTCATGCCAGTAAAGGGAAAGCTGATCTCAGCAGATCCAAACAGTCACCTTTCCACCCTTACAGCTTTTCTTTCTTTGTCAGTCCTTCAAGTTTTGTCCCCATACCCTGGTTTCCCTGGCCTTCCTTGACTCCAGCTCGGCATCTGGCTTCAGACATTCCAGAATACACTATTTCACAATTGGGAAATTTATTTAATCATGGGGTCCCCACCATGGTCTTCAAAACATATGTCTCATTTAACACCCCAAATAAACCTGAAAGTAGGAAAAGAGGTATTCTTTACCCCAATTTTTAATTTTTTTAATGAGGAAACAATTCAAGAGATCAGGTAACTTATCCATGGTCATGTAGCTTAGAGAGTGGCAAAATGGACCTCTTTGGAATCCAGGACTGTTGATTTCTAACTCAAAAGATATGCAACTGTAGATAAAAGTCAACAGGCTCTTGGAATATGTTTATTGTAAAACTGCTTCACAAAGACATATCTTTGATAGTGTTCTGCCAGTTTAAAAAAAGAAAATGCAATGACAATGTTTATTATGAATGAGAGTCCTTTCATCAAAGAATGAAGTGATATTGTCAGCAGTCACCTTAACAGGACAATTTGAAGGACAGAGGAAGATTTTCTCACCCCAAAATATCCATTTATGGTGAATGCTTGAAATGTCTGTGTATGGTGAATGTCTAAAATTCTACTATTAGAGAGCCAGTCTTTGGCAAGAAGAATCATTCCTTTATAAAGCTCATTTAACCCGGGGATGGGAGATAAGGGTAACACTTTATGTCTTCTTAGATATTAACACTTTAATCTAAAGCAAATGATCTATCCTTTCTAGTATGACAGCTAAAGAGAGTCTAACTGCCAACATTAGGAACACATTCAGAACATAGGTTTTGATGGAGGGGAATTGAACAGAGGGTTCCAGAAGCTGGGCATACCTTGATGAGTCCCTGTTGTTGGGAAGACTGGAAGATTATCTCTGGGCACTGGGAAGGTGAGGGACATTAGGAGGGAGCAAAAGAGCTCTAGCAAGGGACTCCTCAGGTAAGATCAGCTACAGAATCTGTGGGGCCCAGTGCAAAATGAAAATGTGGTGCCCCTTGTTGAAAAATTATTAAAAATTTCAAAATGGAGACAGCAGAGTATTAACCCAAGTACAAGGTCTTTTTAAGCATGAGGAGAGATGAGCCAGCATTACTGTCCAGGTCACAAGCCCATGAAGCCTACCTGGCCTTTTGGTGTTTTTAGGATGAGTGTTTGTAGATAGGCCTGAATTCCACGTTGAACAGGCACTGAGATCTCTGCTCAGAGTAGTGCTCCTGAATTACGTATACATTCATTCATTCAACAGACATTTCATAAACACCTATTACTGGGCATGTATCAGGTGCCTGGGTGCAGAAAGATGGATTCCCTACAGACTTCCCAGACTGGGTTTCTCAGGGCATTGTTTACTTTATGCTTATTTATTGAGTGTATGCTTAACTTCCAGGCCCTCTTAGTATTCAGACAGTAAATAAATAGGTTCTCAATTAAATCTGAGAAAAACTTATATGCTATATATTTTTTTAATCCCTCCCCACTTGGAGATTCACAGTAAGTGTTAATGTAGAAAAGAGTCTGAAAATTTTCCAAGCAGACAAACTCATTTGACTTCATTTAAGCTCTTTCATAAACTTATCTGACCACATAAACATTTAAATGGGGGGCAAAGAAGTTGTGAAATAATAAATATAAACTGTTCTTTCAAGAAGGTTGATGATGAAGAGAGGGCTGGGGATAGGATAGTAATTTGAACCTGGGCAAAAAACAAACAACAAAAAAAAGTTGCCGTCTAGTTGATTCTCTCTCATGGCAACCCCACGTGTGACAGAGTAGAACTGCTCTATAGGGTTTTCTTGTCTGTTATCTTTATGGAAACAGATCATCCCATCTTTCTTCTGCATTGCCACTGGATGTGTTCAAACCGCCAACCTGTAGATTAGTAGTCCAGCACAAAACATTTGCGCCACCCAGGGAACTTTGAACGTGGGCAGGGAAGGACCATTAAAAGTGGAGAGGAAAGGTTGGTGCTGGCTAACTGGAAGCACACAGCTGAGTATAATAAAGGATAGAACAGAGCCAAAATATCAGATCACCGATGTTTTCTGCTATGGCAGAGTATAAGCTCCTTTCCTATACTTTCAAACAATGACCTATCCTCACTCATAATCCAAAGCTGCACACTAAGCGTCTTCTTTTTATAGTCCACCCCCCACCACTTTTAGCAGCCTACTCTGAAAAGTCCCAGGGCCCTCCTCACAGCAAAGAAGAAGATGAGGAAGTGATTTGGACACTTGAAATGGGGCCTGTTTCTTGACCAATATGTCAAAAGTTTGAGGATTGGGCAGGATCAAAATCTGGATTAAAAAAATTATCATGTCTGATCATCATTATTCAACATGACAGGAACAAGTAATTTGTACTCAAATCATGGATTTTTACAATGCTGAGTTTTACAGATAAATTCAAATGGTCCAATTTAGAGATGAGACTGTTATGCTGAATGGATGTTTCCAGTAAAACAACAATGACATAGCCATTTGGTAGATTCCTCATTCTCTGGAAAGTCATTATTTTTATTGGCCTGCGGGCAACTTCTATTAATAGAGGCTACCGTCCTCACTGAAGACTCATGAGTCTGTGATTCTCCTTTTAATAATAATTTTGAGCATATTTTGAACTAAAATGAATTTCTTTTTCTCCAAGTAGGAGTTCAAATTCAATACAAGGCACCCACAGGTATTTTATTTAGAAGTGCATTAATGGATCATTCCTTCATTCTCATTATGTTTATTTTTAATTAAAAGGTGAAGTGGGTAGTACACCAATTGAGATAGAGCACTGGCTTGTGGGACTAGTAAGCAGACAGCCACTAGAGAATGTGAAGGCAAAGATCTCTGCAGTAGATGTCACAGAATTTGGTGCTAATCCTGGCCTGGCCCCTAATTTCCAGTCCACTCTAGGTCTCTGTCCACTCTAGGTCTCCGTTTACACATGTAAAAACAGAGGTGGAGTGTATCAGTAGTCCCCAGCCTCTTCTAGTATGAGGACACTTTTTTTAAGAGTAAAATATCTCACGGACCCCCACCTGTTAGTTGTATTTTGAATCCCATAATACTTCTAAATTAATTTTCATTCTATGACTCACAACAGCACCTATATACATTTGAAGACTACTAATATGCACATAGACCAAAAACCAGTTGTCATTGAGTCAATTCCGACTCATGGGAACTCTGTGTATCAGAGTAGAAGTGGGCTCCATAGTGTTTTCAGTAACTGATTTTTTGCAAGTAGATCTGCAGGTCTTTCTTCCAAGGCACCTTTGGGTGGATTTGAACCTCCAACCCTTCGATTAGCAACTGAGTGCATTACTCATTTGTACCACCCACGGTGGTGCAGGTGTATTTATCTGGTCTACCAATAATGTTTGAACACAAGTGGATTTGTGAACCCCTCTAATAAGCTGCCTTTGCCACCCTGGAATTCAGTGATTAGAAAGGATGGGTTGGATCTCTAAGATTGCTTTCAGGTTTTGTATTCTTTGAGTTTTTCAATCTTTGTTTCAGTGAAGAATAATGGAATGACAATAATAGTCATAACATTTGCTAAACACCTACTAGTAAAGGGATGGTTAAACAAAAACAATTTATGACCTCCAGAATATTGTAAAACCTCTCATTCTTCCAGGGGAAATCCAAGACCTAAAAGGGGTAAATGACTTATTCAACACCACATAACAAATTTTGACTGCCTTTTTATTTTTTTTTCTTTAACACCCTGAACTGAGCTACCAATTTTTCTCTACTTAGACTGGCTAAACTCAGGATTTGTATAGTTCCAAAGGCTATTGTTTTCTGGGGTGGAAGATCTAAGTGGGTTAAGCCCAAGATTCAGAGAGAGGAAGTTCACATTCTAATCCTGTCTTTCACGATGACCCTGAACTAGTTGCTATATAAACCAGAGAAAATTGTTTATCTCATGGTTTCATTTTAGATTACTTATTATTAATATCGGAAATGTGAAGCACAGTGAATTTTCTGTTGGCCAGCATGGTTGTGGAAAGGGATATTTTGCTCAATCAATTAAGGTGTCCTGTTAACGGAAGGTTACCATACAAATACAGGTCAACAATATTCAAACAATAGTGAAAAAAAGGACCCATAACATTAGCACCATACTGAACACACTGTAATCATTTTTTTATTATTTAGAAAGACTTTTCATAACTTGCTTAACTCCTTTGCTCTTAACTATGACAAAATTGTTGTAACTATACCACCTAATTAAGAATTCCATTTGATATAATGCTAAACTCACCAGCTTTCACCATATTTAGCTAATTTAGGCTTGCACACACCAAGGTTCCGTGGTGTAAGATAGTGACAGAAGGTGGTTTACACACTGAGTGTGAGAGAGGCATCTTCCCCTTTAAAAAATAACAATCATCTATAGTAATAGTTTGGTCCAGGAAACTCAGAAAATGCCTCAACTGCACATAGACTTTGCAGCGCAGTAATACGTGATCATCAGAAGACATCTAGCTAGGGAGGAAAGGAACGTGGTCCATTGCAGGTTGACCTCAGGCAACTTTTTCCTCATCGTAATTCTTTTAACCCCATTTGGCACTTCTGGACACTGGAAAAATTTGAAAGAAGAATTTGGGAAACACGTAAAAGAATATTTGGTTTCAAGACCTTTTTCTTTCCTTTTCCTTTTTTTCCCCCAAAACAGGAAACAATCTAATTCTCTTTTTTTGGAGTCAGTGGTGAAATGTGCCGTTGTCTTCATACATCCTTAATGTAGAGGCCTTATTTTGGAATGACATTCAAAGGTCTTACTTGTAGTTTTCCAGACAGGATAGAAAAATGTGTCCAGTGTATGTCAGATCATTGCTTAAATTTTTGATTAATCACTTTAGTTTGGTGATTTTCTTTTCTTTTTCTTTTTTCACTATAGCAATCTAAAAGAAAGAATACATATTCCATCAATTTCTTAGGCTAATATGATGCCTCAAAAAATATTCTTTCTTCTAAAACCTAAAACTAAAATTTCTACCTATTGGTATAATTTTTACCAGCCCTCACCTGACGTTTATCCATATCTCTCTGCATTCCCAAACAATCACAAAGATCCCCTAATTAGTGAATTTCAAAAAGCTTATTTGAAGATCAAGAATTCAACATTTTGCTTTACTTATTTTGAGGACATTTATACACAGAGCCCTAGACATTGGTACGGATTTACTTGATGTTACAATTCCTGAGATCATAATAAGAAGTCTTCTTCATAAAATAGATTATGCCAACTGAATCTTCTACGTGATTGCCAGACAACATTTTCCTTCTTCTCAGCGTTCCTTCTTCTCTGCTTAGACTTAATTGAGTATTAGCCTGGGTGTTCAGAAGAAAATTGGCTAATTTTCAAAACAAAGAAAAAAGATGGACCTCAAGATATGCTAGGGTTGTCACTGAATTACCGTTTGATCTGTGCTGCTTTTTATGCCCTACAAGGCCTTTGGGGCACACCTATTTAAGAGAAAGTGTCCATGTTCTGAGCGTTGTTGTTAGGCTACTATCAAGTTGACTCTGACTCATGGCGACTGTATGTGCAATAGAACAAAACGTTGCCCGGTCCTGCATCATTGTCAAAATCACCAGAATGTCCCAGAACATCATTTAGACTATTGTGCCAAACCATCTCACTGCAGGTCTCCCATGCCCTTATTGGCCCTCTACTTTACCAAACATGATGTTCTCCTCAAGCAATTGTTCCCTCTTGGTGGCATGTCCAAAGTGAGTTAGACAATGTTCTGTTGTGATCCATAAGGTTTTCATCAGCTAATTTTTAGAAATAAATCACCAGGCCTTTCTTCCTAGTCTGTGTTAGTCTGAAAGCTCCACTGAAACCTGTCCACTATGGGTGACCCTACTGGCATTTGAAATACTGGCAGCAGAGCTTCCAGTATGGTACAACACACAAGTCACCACAGTACAAGAAACTGACAGACAGGTGAATGTTCTAAATACTGGGTGAGAATCAGTCAAAACATTTATGTCCAATTCTCCCTCACTGATCTGACATCTGTGTAAGGATATGAGGAAAGCCTTTGTAGGAGGGACCCAGACGCACATCACAGCTGCACCTGAATTACAGCAACAGACATTAGTCACACTCAACTTATGCCCAAACTCTCGGCACTTTACCCAAGAGGCACATTAACGTCCACACCTTTTGTTCTAAATTTACTGCACCAAACTTTACCAAAAGAATTCCAGATTTGAAAATAATAAAACGCAAAGGAGCTTAAGTTCCATTGTTAGCCCAGAAGTGAGTCACTGCTGCAGAATTTCTTCTGTCTACTGATTAGACCGGATACGCGCTGGGCGGTGCGGCAGGAAAGGCTGTTGCTCTCTGTATGTGTGAGTTAATAGTCACAAAAGGTCACAATTTTAACATGTTAACAACCAAATCTCTCTCTTGGGTATCTGGAGGGGTTTTTCTACACACTCTCCCAGAAGCAAAGGGAAAAGCTACTTTTTTTTTTTCCTTTCTAACCTGAGTTTACCCCCAGCTGACACAGCTACGTGCTTCCCTGCATGGAGATTGAGACTACCCTGATTTTTGTGTTTGGCAGGGCTAATGAGATATGAGATATCTGACATTTCTGGAAGAGTAGCATCTCTGAATCCTCTCTGGCCTGGCCAAACCCAGTGTTCATATTTTGTAGCCATGAGCCTCACAACCAACACGACTTCGGCAAACAAACAAAAAAAAAACTTTCTTCCCGACATCATGAAATAGGGCATAATCAGAGTGAACAAATAATTTATCATCTAAACCAAGACATTTTGGCGGGTGAAAGACAGCCCTATTTTTAATTACATCGGGGCAGCAGGTCTCTTTCAAGCAAACCTCAATGCATGATCACCATACGCAGTGTTAACTAAGCACTTCCCATAAGAATAAGGAAAAGGATATGCAGCATTTATTTAGTACTCACTACATGGTAGTTGGAGTCCCTAGGTGTTGCAAACAGTTAAGCACTCAGCTACTAACTGAAAGGTTTGCTCTTCAAACCCACCCAGAGGCTTCTCAGAAGAAAAGCCTGATGATCTCTTTCTGAAAGGTCACAGCCATGAAAACCCTGATGATCTCTTTCTGGAAGGTCACAGCCATGAAAACCCTGTTCTGTTGTGCATGGATGGGGTCACCATGAGTCAGGAGCCAATTCCATGGCAGCTAACAGCAGCAACAAAGATCAACAGAGTATTCTATATATCAGTATATGCAATCGGAAGTTTATTAAATATTTTCAAAGATGATTGTAAAGAATCACCCCTGCATTTGAACCAGCCTCCAGTGAATGAATCTGGGATGCCCTTTGTCTTCTTTTAGCTCAGCGTTTATCTGTTTTCACATGACATGAAAATAGCAAAATCTGGGTAACCTACTTGACAAGTATTTACCTAGGACTATCAAATGCTTTTCACTGTTGCAGATATGAGAAGACAGAGACATTATGCCTTGCCCTCAGAGAACCTACAGCCTTGTTGTAAACAAATTTGGAATGAGATTAGACAGTGCATAATATAATATCAAATTATTTATAATGAATATCCTACTTTGGTTCTACTTTCTTCTACCTTTTTATAAATGATTTTGATGAAAATATACAAGGCTTGTTCATTAAATATCTGGAAGACACAAGCTGGTACTGAGAAATGGAAGACTAATATACTGAATGATAGAAGTCTTGACTTTAGTAAACAAGAATGTTGTGCTGAAACTAACAAGTTGAAGTTAATAGGAATAAAAATAGAGTCCTGCATTTAGTTTCAAAAAGTCAGTATAGAACTACAGGATGGGACAGAGCTCTAATTTTCACATTCAATAAAACCTTGCAGACTTTTTAGTTAACCTAAACTTACACCTTCATTCAATATCCTAAAATGCTTGGTGAGCAGCTGCTGAGTGCCAGACACCATGAAGGCATCTAACTATCCAATGCACCTGCAAACTGAAGAGGTTCTCCTTGGTCTGTAATGTACTGCTTAAGAGAGAAACTATTTCCACCAATTAGTCCACATCTGGAGCAGACACAACACTCTAAGAAGGTCATATTTGATAAAATAGCCTATAGAAGAGAGAGACTATATTGTTCAATGACAGGGAAACCAGGCTGTAGAGAATATTGAGTGAGCACAGGATGTTTAGTCTAGAGAAGAAAAGATTATGGGACTTTGATGGTTGTTTTCCAACATTTACAGAGCTATTATGTCACTACAAGAGAAGCTGTAAGACTTTTTTGGGCTATTTCAGTTGGTCCAATGGGGTGAAAGTTAGAAACAGGCAGATTCATTTTGATATACTCAAAAGTTTTCTTGCCAACCTTGGGAAAGGCTGACTCTAAAGTACTTCGCCACATGAGTGTTCAAGAAGAAGCTAGCTGTCATGTAGACTGCTTCCTTCTCAAAAGGCTTCATCTTGTTGGCCATTGGAATGAATGGTCTCTGAAGATCCCTCTAATGTCAATTCTTTAATTTTTATTTTCCAAATTAAGTAGGAAGAATATAACGTTCCACATACTTCCTTAAGCCTTCAGACCCACAAGAATTCTACTAGCCCACAGCTAATGAGTTCGTTTCCCCATCTTCCCCACCTTCATGGGCTAAAACAATCTTGGCTTGCTTAGTTAACAGAATGTCATAGTAAATATACTCCAAGTATTAAAATACACAGCTTACCCACTTGGGATAAAATGATTTTGAAAACCTAGACCATGTCTCCATTCACCAGTTGGACAAGTAAATACCAGTGCAAACCAGAACATATACAAGAAAGGAAAAATCTTGCCTCAAAGTGAGGTAAGTGGAAAGAGGAAGTTTACAGACAGAGCCTAAGAGATGGGACACATAGAAGCTTCTGCATACCATCTGCAACTCAAGTGGGTGAAGTGATGGTTCCTTGAGCTGTCAAATGTCAGAGGAAAGGAGGCACCTCTCAGCTCCTTGGAGGTGCCCTAATATTTACTATAGCTGTGTCTCCCAAGCTTCAAACTCAAGATCAGCATCCTCTGGACACCTGCTATGTTTTTAGGTGTGCCCACATGTCATCATTCAGCTAAGAAGAGGATGGGTTACCACATCTTCAGCTGGCCATTTCTGTTGTCAACTTATGACCAGGGAACCCTTTGGCTAGAAAGTTACCTTTAGTACAACAAAATGTACAGTTCTAGGGTAACAGACTGATGAAATATTTCTGTCAATAAGTTAACATCAGTGAAAATTGTATTGACCTCTTTATATCTTGCCAAATATATCATTTTGGCATCGTGTCGACCTATTTGAAGAATCATGGTTTTGTTTTTGAAGGGTGAAGCCTTACAGCTCCAATATCTCATAAGCTCATGTTTAAAGGGGTTGAACAGTAAACATAGATACAAGACCAGCTTTAGTAATTACCATGAAACAGAAATCATGTCACTGTGAGGCAATAATTTGAAAGTTGAAGTGCTTAAATGATCTAAGAATAATTATTTTGAATGGTACTAACAGCCACTAGGAAGAAATGGCTAAAACACAATTTCAAAATTAGCTTTATGATTGCAGAGCTATGGAGACTGTACAGGACTTCAAATAGATACTAAAATGGTGTTTTTAATCACTGAGCAGGAAAAATAAATAACGTCTATATTAGAGTTCCAGAAAGATGTTTACCTGTGTTTTATTGACTACGCAAAAGCATTCGACTGTGTGGATCATAACATATTATGAATAACATTGTGAAGAATGGGAATTCCAGAATACTTAATTGTGCTCATGAGGAACCTGTACATAGACCAAGAGGCAGTCATCCAGACAGAACAAGAGAATACTGCATGGTTTAAAATCAGGAAAGGTGTGCATCAGGGTTGGACCTTTCACCATACTTATTCAATCTGTATGCTGAGCAAATAATCCGAGAAGCTAGACTATATGAAGAAGAATGGGACATCAGGATTGAAGCAAGACTTATTAACAACCTGCAATATGCAGATGACACACCTTGCTGGCTGAAAGTGAAGAGGACTAGAAGCACCTACTCATGAAGATCAAAGACTACGGCCTTCAGTATGGATTATACCTCAACATAAAGAAAACAAAAATTTTCACAACTAGACCAATAAGCAACATCATGATAAACAGAGAAAAGATTGAGGTTGTCAAGAATTTCATTTTACTTGGATTCACAATCACCACAAACACCCATGGAGGCAGCAGTCAAATCAAATGACATAGTGCATTGGGCAAATCTGCTGCAAAACACCTCTTTAAAGTGTTAAAAAGCAAAGATGTCACCTTGAGGACTAAAGTGCACCAGACCCAAGCTATGGTATTTTCAATCACCTCATGCATGCTAAAGCTGAACAATGAATAAGGAAGATAGAAGAAGAATTGATGCCTTTGAATTATGGTGTTGGCCAAGAATAGTGAATATACCACGGACTACCAGAAGAACAAACAAATCGGTCTTAGAATAAGGATAGCCAGAGTGCTCCTTAGAAGGAAGGATGGCAAAACTTCATCTCATGTACTTTGGACATGTTATCAGGAGGGACCAGTCCCTGGAGAAGGACATCATCCTTGGCAAAGTAGAAGGTGATGAAAAAGAGGAAGACCTTCAATGAAATGGATTGACACTGTGGCTGCAATTGTGGGCTCATACATAGCAACAATTGTGAGAATGGCACGGGACCGGGCAGCATTTAGTTCTGTTGTACGTACGTGGGGTTGCTATGAATTAGAACTGATTCGACAGTACCTAACAATAACAACATATTAGGGCCTGGTAGCTTTGCTAAGCTAAAAAACCATAATTATAAAGAAGCAAAATGTGATATAGCTATTTTTGCATCATTATTTCTCCTGAAGGCAGCTGTCCTCTACTTATCCAGTAACGAAAGCGATGCTGAATTACCAGGGATGGTAATGGTGATAACAAAGGTAAAAAAAGCAAAATCCAATTCCCTTTTTTCAACTAATTAAAGGGCCCACACGCTATTTTGGTGAGATACCCAGCACACCATACTCAAAGGCTAAGGTTGTTTCCATATAGCATACTCAAATGAACCATTCCAAGGTAATTATTTTTATATGTAGATAGAACAACATCTCATAGTTGGATTTTGTTTAATTAACCTGCTTCAATTAATTTTTATCAAAACGCATAAACCATTTTAATATAAGCTGAATGACAAGACAATTGAGAAAGAATACTAACACTCTGGTTATATTGAATTCATTTACTTCACAACAACCCTGTGAAGTAGTTACTGTCATTATTCTGCTTTAACAGAGGAGGAAAGTGAGGCATACAGGGTTTTAAGGAACTTGCCCAAGGTCACACAGCTAAGAATTGGCAGAGGAAGGATGTGAAGTGTGTCAGGAAAAGAAAACTTTCAGTGCAGTCAGTGAGACAGAGGCATAATATGCTGACCATGCTATCTAATTTTAATCTGGATTCTAGACTAACAGCTATATTTTTGGAGAAAAACATGTTTTTCCTTGGTGGTCAAAACCAGGATTTGAAATCGTATGCCCCAAGGGTCTTAACCAAGTGACCATCTGCACCTCTCAAAATAAAAGTACTCGGGAAGAGAGCTGTCTGGGTGCTGTTGCCAACAAGATATTTTTGCAAGACAGGCAAAGAAAATACATGTAAGCATCTTGTGACCATGATCGAAGCATCCTGTGAAACTATCTGTAATCTCTAAGTATACTATTAATAATCAGAAACCAGAGTGTGACTATTACAATAGTCATTGATTTTCCTGTAATTGCCCTCCCTATGGTTTGGTTCCTTTTTTTACCCCATAAGAATACTTGTATAATGAAACTGCTTCAGGACTACGTGGCTCCATTTCCAATGCGCTATGTAGTTCCCCAATTGCGATTGTTTTAAACCCTTAATAAACCTCTCTGTTTTAACTTGAAACAGTGTTCAAGTTATTCTCTATAATATTTTGGTGTCAGAAGTGGGATCCAAAGGAAATTTGCCTGCTAAATGACCTCAGGATGGGACCGTGGAATGCCAGCACCTGTACAAGCCCTTTGCATGCTTAATCCACTTTCCCAGCTCTTGAGAGTCATCTCCAGGTAAAACCTCTTAGACCAAGGACTTCTGCCCTCTTTGCATTTGAAGTCCTCTGAGGTTTGTTAATGGTCCTTTATCTCTTTACTTTTGGCTCACTCAAGAGTGTTTTGACCAGTTTGTTATCTGGCTAATTGCAGCTTGGTTCAGTGAACTCGTTGTCTTTTTCTCTAAACACCCATTAAGGTTTCTTCAGATGGGTTTTTGTTTTTTGTTTTTTGTTTTTTATTTTTGGTGAAAGGCTCTGGAGTGGTTTTCACACATGTGGTTGCAGTCTTAGTGCGGGTAGAGTGTACCATTAGCCACAGCATGCACTTATTAAGGGGTTTTCTCATTTCATGTTTAAGTTTTTGTGTCTTGTCTCAAAAGCCATGACTAGCTGTTGTTAGTTTTTTTCTCATAAGGAAGTCTTTGAAGTCTTGGAGAAACTGCCTAGTGTGCCTAAGCTTCTAATAGCTGCTTTAAAATACATTTATTCTGGTAAATTTTTTATTGTTTTATAATATGTCAACTTAAATTAGCTCCAGAATCCTTTAAGTAACTTAGGCTGAATTGGATATATAGGAAAATTTTAAAGTCTAAAGTCTGAGTTTTCAGCACTAATGACTGAATTTTTCAGAGTTGAAGCCTGAAATTTCTTCTAACTTCCACTCTTCAAAGTGTACACATTTTTTCTTTTCTGGCCAGAAGCCATCAGAAACCTTAACTTCTGCTTTTATGAGAAAATGAGTTTCCACCTAATCTTTTCCTTCCCAGTACTTACAACTATTACAAGCAATCTGGGTATTAGAAAAAAAAGATTGTTATAAATTAAAAAACAAACAAAAAGGAACAATTTAAACAATTTCTACAACCAGATAAGCTTATAGCTTTACAACTCTAACAATTTTGAACACAACCCAACAATCTTTTAGACTGCAGTATTGTTTTTATTGTAAAAACCAGGTCATCTTAGAAAAAAAAATGTTTTGAGTTAAAAAATGAGAGAAAAAGAACAAATTCAACTCGTACCACTCACAGAAGACCAACAACAGTCAGCATAACCAGCCTTCAAGGAATTAACAGATATCTTCCCTTTGATAACATTAAAACTACAAAAAGGAGAGTCATTAATTAGAAACAACCCCATCTATGCTCCAGACAGGCATGGTCACTCAAAATAGTTTCATAGGTGGCCCAGGTTCTTTAACCCACCATGAAAAGAAGGGAACAAATGATCTAAATTAAATTGCCATCCACATTTGAAGAAAAATTTATAACATTTAAGAATAATAGAAAGCTGTTTCCTATATACAGACCTTTGTTCTCCTTTTTTTTTTTTTTACAAAACTCAGCACATTTACTTGTTGGTAAATGTCTGTTTATCGATAAATGTCTATATTTTTTGTTTTCTAGATTTGCCTTGATTAATTTCATGAAATTTATAATGTATTTCTTGGTTCTCAACAAATAATAATATTAATTTATATAATTCTTGTTTTATGTCTCTTGAGCCCTGGTGGCATAGTGGTTAAGAGCTCAGCTGCTAACCAAAAGGTTGACAGTTCAAATTCACCAGCCGCTCCTTGGAAACCCTATGGAGCAGTTTTTTTCTCTCCTATAGGTTCGCTATGAGTCAGAATCGACTCAATGGCAACAGATTTGGGTTTTTTGTCTTATGTCTAAGTTTTATCTTGTCTTAGAGCCATGAGTTGGACCTATGGTACCTACAGAATAGTCTACTTAAAAGTGCACAGAAGAAGATAAGTTGTTTGTTTAGTTGATACCACCAGGCCTTTTAGTTATTCCAAAATGATCTCTTCACAAAACCTCTCCTTATCAAGATTCTATAAAACACACAAAAGAGAAAGTAATAGTTTTATACTTCTAAATAGTGTTGTTGAATTTAACCTATGATGTTTCTAGTTACTTTGATGATAAACTCTTGTAAGTAAAAGGTTTCAGTGTTTTCAGAAAATGATAAAAATAAATTCATTTTGTTAATTAAAAAAAAGGTTTAAATTTTACTTTTCTAACAATAAACACCCCCACGTGTCTCTCAGTTTGTTGTACTGTGGGGGCTTGCTTATTGCTGTGATGCTAGAAGCTATGCCACCGGTATTCAAATACCAGCAGGGTCACCCATGGGACAGGTATCAGTTGGGCTTCCAGACTCAGACAGACTAGGAAGAAGGACCTGGCAGTCTACTTCTGAAAAAAAGGTAGCCAGTAAAAACCTTATGAATAGCAGGGGAACATTGTCTGATATAGTGCCAGAAGATGAGCCCCTCAAGTTGGAAGTCACTAAAAAGACAATTGGGGAAGAGCTGCCTCCTCAAAAGAGACTACCTTAATGACGTGGACAGAGTCAAGCTTTCAGACCTTCATTTGCTGGTGTGGCATGACTCAAAATGAGAATAAACAGCTGCAAACATCCATTAAAAATAAGAATGTGGAATGTACAAAGTAGGAATCTAGGAAAATTGGAAATCATCAAAAATGAAATGGAATGTATAAACAATCAATATCCCAGGCATCACTGAACTGATATGGACTGGTACTGGCCATTTTGAATCAGACAATCATATGACATACTATGCCAGGATTAACAAATTGAAGAAGAATGGCATCACATTCATTGTCAGAAAGGACATTTCAAGATTTACCCTGAAGTACAACCCTGTCAGTGATAGGATAATATCCATATGCCTATGAGGAAGATCAGTTAATACGACTATTATTTCAAATTTATGCACTAACCACTAAGGCCAAAGATGAAGATATTGAAGATTTTTTCCAACTTCTGCAGTCTGAATTTGATCAAACATGCAATCAGGATGCATTGATAATTACTGGTGATTGGATTGCAAAAGCTGGAAACAAAGAAGAAGGATCTGTAGTTGGAAAATATGGCCTTGGTGATAGAAATGATGCTGGAGATTGCATGACAGAATTTTGCAAGACCAACAACTTGTTCATTGCAAATACCTTTTTTCAACAACATAAAATGGTGGCTATACGCATGGACCTCGCCAGATGGAATACACAGGAATCAAATCAACTACATCTGTGAAAAGAGACGATGGAAAAGATTGATATCATCAGTCAGAACAAGACCAGGGGCCAACTGCAGAACACATCATCAATTGCTCATATGCAAGTTCAAGATGAAGCTGAAGAAAATTAGAACAAGTCCACAAGAGCCAAAGTACGACCTTGAGTATATCTCACCTGAATTTAGAGACCGTCTCAAGAATAGATTTGACGTGTTGAACACTAATGACTGAAGACCAGATGAGTTGTGGAACGACATCAAGGAGATCATACAGAAAGAAAGCAAGAGGTTATTAAAAAGGCAAGAAAGAAAGAAAAGAGCAAAACAGATGTTGGAAGAGATTCTGAAACTTGCTCTTGAGCATAGAGTAGCTAAATAGAAAGGAAGAAATGATTAAGTTAAAGAGCTGATCAGAAGATTTCAAAGATCAGCTCCAGAAGACAAAGTAAAGTATTATAATGACATGTGAAAACACCTGGAGTTAGAAAACCAAAAGGGAAGGACGCGCTCGGCATTTCTCAAGCTGAAAGAACTGAAGAAATTATTCAAGCCTCGAGTTGCAATAGTGAAGGATTCTATGGGCAAAATACAGAACAATGCAGGAAGCATCAAAATAAGATGGAAAGAATACACACAGTCACTGTACCAAAAAGAACTGGTCAACTTGCAATCATTTCAGGAGGTAGAATATGATCAAGAACCGATGGTACTGAAGGAAGAACGCCAAGCTGCACTAAAGACGTTGATGAAAAACAAGGCTCCAGGAATTGACTGGATACCAATCTAGATGTTTCAGCAAATGGATGCAGCACTGGAAGTGCTCACTCATCTATGCCAAGAAATTTGGTAGACAGCTACTTGGCCAACCAACAGGAAGAGATCCATATTTATGCCTATTCCCAAGAAAGATGATCCAACTGAATGCGGAAATTTATCGAACAATATCATTAATATCACATGCAAGTAAAATTTTGCTGAAGATCATTCAAAAGTGGTTGCAGCAGCACATTGAGAGTAAACTGCCAGAAATTCAAGCTAGATTCAGAAGAGGACATGGAATGAAGGATATCATTGCTGATGTCAAATGGATCCCGGCTGAAAACAGAGAATACCAGAAAGATGTTTACCTGTGTTTTATTGACTATGCAAGGCATTCGACTGTGTGGATCATAACAAATTATGGATAATGTTGCAAAGAATGGGAATTCCAGAATACTTAATTGTGCTCATGAGGAACCTGGACATAGATCAAGAGGCAGTCCTTTGAACAGAACAAGAACTGCATGGTTTAAAATCAGGAAAGGTGTGCATCAGGATTATATCCTTTCACCATACTTATTCAATCTGTATGCTGAGCAAATAATCCAAGAAGCTGGACTATATGAAAAAGAACAGGGCATTAGAATTGGAGGAAGACTCATTAATAACCTGCGAAATGCAGATGACACAGCCTTGCTTGCTGAAAGTGAACAGGACTTGATGCACTTACTGATGAAGATCAAAGACCACAGCCTTCAGTACAGATTAAACCTCAACATAAAAAAAACAAAAATCCTCACAACTGGACCAATAAGCAACATCATGACAAATGGAGAAAATGTTGAAGTTGTCAAGGATTTCGTTTTACTTGGATCCACAATCAACACCCATGGAAGCAGCAATCAAGAAATCAAGTGACGCACCATAACTACCCCAGTCTCCACGAAACTGAGTCCAGCACAACTAACAACTAGATGGCACCTAGCTACCACCACCAACTGCTGTGACAGGGATCACAGTAGAAAGTCTTGAACAGAGCTGGAGAAAAATATAGAACAAAATTCTAACTCACAAAAAAAAAAAAAA